>NW_020710915.1:0-4923 GCF_002925995.2 Terrapene triunguis | reverse complement strand
CAAACTGAAGTGAGCTCCTTTTTAAAACCCAGGTGCCCTGATTAGCCCGCCTTAATTGATTCTAGAGGCTTCTTCTTAATTGGCTCCAGGTGTCCTAATTAGCCTGTCTGCCTTAACTGGTTCTAGCAGGTTCCTGATTACTCTAGTGCAGCTCCTGCTCTGGTCACTCAGGGAACAGAAAAACTACTCATCCAGTGACAAGTATATTTGCCCTCTACCAGACTCCTGTACCCCACTGGGTTGGGTCTGTCACATATCCCTCCCCCCTGCTCAACGCCAAGGGGTTGGGCAGCTTGGGACGCCAGACAGTGCACACGTGACAAGCCATCGGCGTTGCCATGATGGCTCCCTGCTCTGTGTTGCACACGGAACTGGAAAGGTTGGAGGGATAAGAACCATCTGGTCATCCTTGTGTTCTTCTCCTTGTTCCGCTGCATCCATTGAAGAGGGGCATGGTCGGTCATGAGGACAAAGCTGCGCCCGAGCAGGTAGTAGCGCAATGTTTCCATGGCCCATTTTACAGCGAGGCATTCTCTCTCCACCACTGCATATTTTTGTTCCCTTGGAAGGAGTTTCCGACTGAGGTATAGAATTGGGTGTTCCTCCTCCCCGACCATCTGTGATAGAACAGCCCCCAACCCTACTTCCGATGCATCTGTCTGTAGGATAAACTCCTTGGTGAAATCAGGGGCTATCAGTATGGGGTTATTGCAGAGGGCAGTCCGTAGGTCTGTGAACGCTTCCTCTGCTGCGTCAGACCATCTCACCAGATCAGGTCCACAGGCTTTCACTAGGTCCGTCAGGGGGCTTGCCCTTGTGGCAAAGTGTGGGATAAATCGTCGGTAATACCCCACCACACCTAGGAACGCCCGGACTTGTTTCTTGCGACTTGGTCGGGGCCAATTTTGGATGGCCTCTAACTTGTTCACCTGGGGTTTTACCATACCTTTTCCCACAATGTAGCCAAGATATTTGGCCTCCGTAAACCCTACAGCGCACTTGGCAGGGTTTGCTGTAAGGCCAGCTCGCCTGAAGGTATCGAGGACTGCCTCCACCTTCTCCAGGTGGGTTTCCCAGTCTGGGGTATGAATGACCACATCGTCCAAGTAGGCAGCAGCATAACTGTTATGCGGGCGTCATAGCTTGTCCATGAGGCGCTGGAAGGTAGCTGGGGCCCCATGTAGTCCAAAAGGGAGGACAGTATATTGGAAAAGACCCTCTTGTGTAGAGAACGCAGTCTTTTCCTTTGCGTCTTCTGCAAGGGGAATCTGCCAGTACCCCTTTGTCAAGTCTAGGGTAGTCAAGTACCGGGCATTACCCAGACGGTCCACTAGCTCATCTATGCGAGGTATGGGGTACGCGTTGAACTGGGATACTTCGTTTAGTCGCCGGAAGTAGTTGCAAAATCTTGTGGTGCCATCAGGTTTGGGCACCAGCACGATTGGGCTGGACCACTGACTATGGGATTCTTCGATGATCCCCAACTCCAGCATTTTTTTTACTTCTGCTTTTATTTCCTCCCTTTTTGCCGCTGGCACCTGATAGGGCCTCATTGTTACTCTGGCCCCAGGGTTCGTGACGATGTGGTGATATGTTCGACCCGGTTTTGTTGAGAACACATCTTGGTTCCGGAAGATCATCTCAGACACCTCATTCTTCTGGTCTGGTGTTAAATCGGGAGACACTCTCACCTCTTTGGAAGGCTTGTTTTCCTGGGTTAGGTCTTTTTGGACCGTTGTGCATGCCTCTTGTGCATGCCAGGGTTTCAGAAGGTTAATGTGATAAATCTGTTCTTGTTTTCTGCGTCCTGGCTGCCGCACCTTGTAGGTTACTTCCCCCACGGGTTCAACCACCTCATAGGGCCCCTGCCATTGGGCCAGAAGCTTGCTTTCTG
This sequence comes from Terrapene triunguis, assembly GCF_002925995.2. Lineage (NCBI taxonomy): Eukaryota > Metazoa > Chordata > Testudines > Emydidae > Terrapene > Terrapene triunguis. Next base: position 3,029 of record NW_020710915.1, on the reverse strand, counting down.
CCGTGGGTACCAACACCATAACCCGATCCCCTGGTTGGAACTGTCGCACTTTTGCCTGGCGATTGTAATAGGTTCGCTGGGCCTCCTGTGCCTTCTCCAAATGTTCCTGTACAATAGGGGTAACCCGGGCTATCCGGTCTCGCATCTGCATTACATGCTCTATTATATTTCTCCCCTCATTGGGTTCCTCTTCCCAGATCTCTTTGGCGATATCTAGTATGCCACAGGGGTGACGCCCGTATAATAACTCGAAGGGGGAAAACCCAGTTGAGGCCTGTGGTATCTCCCGGATAGCGAACATAAGGTAGGATAGTAGGATGTCCCAATCGTTCCCATCCCGACTTACCACCTTCCTTATAATAGCCTTGAGGGTTCGGTTAAACCTTTCTACCAACCCATCAGTCTGTGGATGGTAGACCGAAGTTCTCAGGGTATGTATATGGAGCAGCGTACAGAGGTCCTTCATTAGCTTCGACATAAATGGGGTTCCTTGGTCGGTTAATATCTCCTTCGGTAGCCCCATTTGGGCAAAGATCCCCACCAGCTCTTTGGTTATAGTTTTAGAGGCCGTGTTCCGCAGGGGGACAGCTTCTGGGTAGCGAGTAGCATAGTCCAAAACAACAAGTATATATTGGTGGCCCCGAGCCGTCTTCTCCAGGGGTCCCACTAGGTCCATGGCTATTCGCTCGAAGGGGACCTCTATGATGGGAAGGGGTACTAAAGGTGCCCTCAAAGTGTGGACGGGGACTGTGCAGCTGACACTCCGGGCAGGAGGCACAGTACCTCCGCACTTCTTCATGTACTCTGGGCCAGAAGAACCGTCGTAGGACTCGTGCCAGGGTCTTCTCTACCCCCAAATGCTCCCCAAAAAGATGACTATGAGCAAGACTTAATACAGCGTTCTGGTGTTTTTGAGGTACTAGGATCTGCTGTACCTTCTGCCCCTGTACGGTGCAACCTGGTATAAGAGATCCTTCTTCATTATGAAGTAGGGTCCTGGTCCCTGGGTTTTTCCTTCCACGGGGACCCCATCTATTTCAGTCACCTCCTTCCTAATGTTGTCATACCTGGGTCTTCTGCCTGGTCCCGTCCAAAATTTCCTCTCCTGGGGCTAATCTGCCCAAGATCTAGGGGCCCAGTCTCTGTTGCCTCTACTGGTTCAGAAGCATTAGGGTGGGGGTCAGACTCAGGTGCTTCTCCCTCCTGCGTGGCCTCCTTTTCAGCTGCGCGGGTCCGCCTACCTACAAGAGCGACCCTCTGGCTTTGGGTCAGTATTCGGGTTCCCAAGGCCTTAGCTGCCCTTCTTTCCCTTTTTGTCTTTCTACCCTGTCTGGCAGTGGAGAACAAATCTGGGGATATTTTAGAGAAGATTGGGGGTTGACAGTCTGCTGTGGATGCCTCATCAATTTTAGGGTCCCCATCTTTCTCCAATCCCCCTACTGGGAGTAAGTTTCCAAACCCTGGGAAGTCCCTCCCTATGAGCACCAGGTATGGGAGTTTAGGGACTACACCTGCTGCTATCTCAGTAGTGTTCCCTTGGATCTCGATTTTTACTGGGATGGTAGGGTAGTAACTAACTGTCCCATGGACACATGTTATCCCCGTACGTTTAGCCTGCAGCAGCTGACTACGCTTCACGAGCTTCCCTGAGATAAGTGTGATAGCACTCCCCGAATCAACCAGTGCTGTAGTCCCTACCCCATTTAGTTTCACTGGTCTGGTATACATATGTGGGGTTAGTGAGACCCCCACAAGGTGGATTACGGAGCACGGATCTGCCCAGTTCCCCAGGTTACACTGCATAGGCTCCTCAGCATTGGGACACTGTGCAGCTATGTGTCCCCATTCCCCGCAGGCATAACATCTGTATGGAGCCCTAGGCGTTCCCCGGTCTCTTGGTTTGGGCAGTCTAACATCACGATCCTCTTCTCCCTCAGTGCTCTGACTCTTTGTGGCCTCTAATGGGCCTTCAGCCTCTCTCTTTTTCCACCTGGGCCCTCCTGGTGGCCCAGTCACCCGAACTTTAGGGCTTGGTGCTGCTAGTTTAACCCGGGGTGCCTCTTCCTTAACTGGTCGGGGCAGCTCCCTCGCTGTCCTTTGCCTCTCTACCAGGGCGACAACCTCATCATAGGTGGAGGGTTCGTTCTGGCTTACCCAGGCACGAAGGTCTGGTGGTAGTCCCCTCATGTATCAGTCGATGACCAGAACCGCTAGTATCTCTTCCGGACTCCGGGACTCTGTTTGCAACCACTTTCGTGCAAGATGGTGGAGGTCATACAATTGGGACCGCGGGATTTTGTCTTCCTGGTACCTCCAACCGTGATACTGCTGGGCCCGCACTGCTGTCATTACCCCAGATCTGGCCAGGATCTCTGCTTTCAGCTGGGGGTAGTCTGCCACAGCCTCTTCAGGCAGATCATGGTAGGCCTTCTGGGCCTCCCCACACAGGAATGGGGCAAGGATGCCAGACCACTGATCTCGAGGCCAGGCCTCCCGTAGGGCTGTCCTCTCAAAGGCCAGAAGGTATGCCTCTACATCATCCTCCCGTGTCATTTTCTGCAGCCCATGGCTGGCCCGTATGAGCCGCGTCCCATCATGGCCGCGATTCAGCTCTATAAGGGAGTTTATCTGGTTTACCAGTTCCCGCAACATAGCTCAGTCTTGAGCAGCCTGGTCCATCAGCAGGCGATTAGTCTCTTGCTGCAGCCGCACTGCCTCCTGTTGGGCGGCTGCCTGGACACGGGTAGCCTCCTGCTGGACCGCCACAGCTTGTATCAGTGCCCGCACTACGTCATCCATTGTGGTGAAAAAAAAAATAAACCCTCTCCCTTTTTATTTTTGTTTTTTGTTTAAATCACCCTCCTTCTTCCGCCGCGCTGTGCACCCCAAGATCCCACTCTTAACACCAGTGTGACAAAGTTTCTCCTCTATCTTGGTGGGTCCTGCGCTTATTGGCAGATTTTCTTGCCTCAGAGATTCACTATGTGGGTTGGGGAACAGCCCAGAGACCTTCCCCTCTGGGAGAACCC
>NW_020710914.1:0-2204 GCF_002925995.2 Terrapene triunguis | reverse complement strand
ATGGTGGCAGCGGACCAAAGCTAAGCTGGTAGATAAGCTTAGAAGTTATTATGCAGGCCCCTACATTTGTACCCTAAGGTTCAAAGTGGGGATCAGCCTTGACATGGTGGTGCAGCGGTGGAGATTGTTTAAACCCAAAAGCCAGTAAGAGATTTTTTTTTCCTTCTAGCTGCTTGGAAAGCAGAGCTGAAGGTAGATGCATATCTTATCTCTCCTTGCCTGAAGGCAGAGGTGTTAAGTTTTTTTTAACGAGGTCCTTTGTTAAGAGAAGGGTTCAAAGGGAGCAAACTTTGACTGACTGGTAAAGATAATTTACAAGTTGAATTGTTTTTTTTTTCTTTTTACATTCTCGGGAGTAGCTTGTTAGAAAGTCTCTGTTAACTCAGCAGCAGCCAGAGCTAAGTACATCCCAGTTTCAGTCAACTGCAGAGGGGTGTGACCCAGCACAAGAAAACCAGGAAAATGACTACCAAAGAAGAAAAAGCTAAAGAGGAGGCCCACAAGAGAGCTATGGAGCTGAAAGAAAAAGAGATAGAGCTGAGAGACAGAGAAGAGAAAGCCAAAGAGGCGGCCCACAAGAGAGAGATGGAGCTGAGAGACAGAGAGGAAAAAGCCAAACAGGAGGCCCATGAAAGAGAAGAAAAAGCCAAACAGGAGGCCCATAAAAGAGAGATGGAGCTGAAAGAAAAAGAGATGGAACTGGAAGCAGCAAGGACTAGGCAGGGTGCATCAGACCATCCTAACAACTCCTCTCCAGGTACCACTTCCCATCCCAGGAAATTCCCTACCTACAAGGCAGGCGATGATACTGAGGCCTTCTTAGAAAATTTTGAAAGGGCCTGCCTTGGATACAACATCCCTCCAACCCAGTACATGGTAGAGCTGAGGCCGCAGCTCAGTGGACCCTTAGCAGAGGTGGCGGCTGAAATGCCTAAGGAACACATGAACAGTTATGAACTTTTTAAAAACAAGGCCAGAATCAGAATGGGGCTAACACCTGAGCATGCCCGTCGGCGGTTCAGAGCCCTAAGGTGGAAACCCGATGTGTCATTTACCCGACATGCCTACCACATTGGGAAAAATTGGGATGCCTGGATATCAGGAGCAAATGTTAAATCTACGGAAGAGTTGCCCTTCCTAATGCAAATGGAGCAGTTTTTAGAGGGTGTTCCTGAGGAAATAGAAAGGTACATCCTAGATGGGAAGCCCAAAACTGTAACCGAGGCGGGGGAGATTGGAGCCAAATGGGTGGAGGTGACAGAAAAGAAAAAAGCTAGTAGCAGTTGGAGCGAATATCAGAAGGGGCAAGCCGAAACAAAACATTACCACCAGGGAAAACCCAAGGCCCCACCCACATCCCAAGGGAAACCCCAGACGCCTTCTCACCCCACCACACCAGTCTCCATCAACCAACATCGCCCCGGTGATACCTTAGCAGGGCGATGTTTTAAATGTAATGAACTGGGGCATATAAAGGCTCACTGCCCCAAGAACCCCAACCGATTACAGTTCATTACACCCCAATCACACCAAAGATCCCCAGACCCAGATGCCTCTCTCATACCCTCGGAGCGAAGGGAAACCTTGAGAGTGGGCGGAAAGAAGGTTATCGCTTGGAGGGATACTGGGGCACAAGTGTCAACTATCCACCAATCCCTAGTGGACCCCAAACTCATCAACCCGGAGGCTACAGTGACAATTCAACCCTTCGTGTCACAGTCTGTAACCTTGCCTACAGCCCAGTTGCATGTCCAGTACAAGGGCTGGGCAGGAATGTGGACTTTTGCAGTCTATGACAATTATCCCATCCCCATGCTGCTGGGGGAAGACTTGGCCAACCATGTGAAGCTAGCCAAGAGGGTGGGAATAGTCACCCGCAGCCAGGCTAAGCAAGCTTTCACCCCCATCCCTGTTCCTGAGCCGTCCACCAGGGCCCCGTCTGTGTTACCGGAGACCCAAACACAGGTGGTGGAACCGGATCCCCTGCCAACGACTGCAACAGCCGTAGTGGATCCAATCCCAGAGACCCAGCCAAAGCCAGTCCCGGAACCGGAACTGGCAACGCAACCAGCACCAGAACCATTGCTGGCACGGAGTCCAGCGCTTGCAAACCCGTCTACAACTCCAATGCCAGAGGGCACCAGCGAGCCTGAACTGGCGGAAGCAGCAGATAACCCTACCCAAGAGGCTCAGCCAGAGCCTGA
>NW_020710913.1:0-3589 GCF_002925995.2 Terrapene triunguis | reverse complement strand
GCGGAAGCAGCAGATAACCCTACCCAAGAGGCTCAGCCAGAGCCTGAAATACCACATAGTGCACCAGAGGACAGCGGTTCACAGTCAATGGAAACAGCCCCAGCACCTGCATCGCTTCCAGAGGGACCAAGCCCCAGTCCACAGTCCAAGGAGGAACTGATGTCTCCAGCATCAAGGGAACAGTTCCAGGCCGAGCAGGAAGCAGATGACAGCCTTCAGAAAGCTTGGGCGGCGGCACGGAGCACCCCACCGCCTCTCAGCTCTTCTAACCGATCCCGGTTTGTTGTAGAACAAGGACTTTTATACAAGGAGACTCTTTCTGGTGGGCACCAGGAAGACTGGCATCCTCAAAGACAGTTGGTAGTTCCCACTAAGTATCGGGTAAAGCTCTTGAGCTTAGCCCATGATCATCCCAGTGGCCATTCTGGGGTGAACAGAACCAAAGACCGGTTGGGGAAGTCCTTCCACTGGGAGGGAATGGGCAAGGACGTTGCTAATTATGTCCGGTCTTGTGAGGTGTGCCAACGAGTGGGAAAGCCCCAAGACCAGGTTAAAGCCCTTTTCCAGCCACTACCCATAATTGAGGTCCCATTTCAGCGAGTAGCTGTGGATATTCTGGGTCCTTTCCCAAAGAAGACACCCAGAGGAAAGCAGTACGTACTGACTTTCATGGATTTTGCTACCCGATGGCCGGAAGCTGTACCCTTAAGCAACACCAAGGCTAAAAGTGTGTGCCAGGCATTAGCAGACATTTTTGCCAGGGTAGGTTGGCCCTCCGACATCCTTACAGATTCGGGAACTAATTTCCTGGCAGGGAACATGAAAAACCTGTGGGAAGCTCATGGGGTGAATCACTTGGTTGCCACCCCTCATCACCATCAAACCAATGGTCTGGTGGAGAGGTTTAATGGAACTTTGGGGCCCATGATACGTAAATTCGTAAATGAACACTCCAATGATTGGGACCTAGTGTTGCAGCAGTTGCTTTTTGCCTACAGGGCTGTACCACATCCCAGTTTAGGGTTTTCACCATTTGAACTTGTGTATGGCCGCGAGGTTAAGGGGCCATTACAGTTGGTGAAGCAGCAATGGGAGGGGTTTACGCCTTCTCCAGGAACTAACATTCTAGACTTTGTAAGCAACCTACAAAACACCCTCCGACACTCTTTAGCCCTTGCTAAAGAAAACCTAAAGGATGCTCAGGGAGAGCAAAAGGCCTGGTATGATAAACATTCCAGAGAACGGTCCTTCAAAGTAGAAGACCAAGTCATGGTCTTAAAGGCGCTCCAGGCCCATAAAATGGAAGCGTCGTGGGAAGGACCATTCACGGTCCAGGAGCGCCTAGGAGCTGTTAACTATCTCATAGCCTCCCCCACCTCCAACATAAAGCCTAAGGTATACCATGTTAATTCTCTTAAGCCCTTTTATTCCAGAGGATTAAACGTTTGCCAGTTTACAGCCCAGGAAACAGATGACGCGAAGTGGCCTGCAGAGGTCTACTACGAAGGAACAAGGAATGGTGGCGTGGAAGAGGTGAACCTCTCCACGACCCTGGGACGTCTGCAGCGACAGCAGATCAAGGAGCTGTGCACAAGCTTTGCACCGATTTTCTCAGCCACTCCAGGACGGACCGAACGGGCATACCACTCCATTGACACAGGTAATGCTCACCCAATTAGAACCCCACCCTACCGGGAGTCACCTCATGCCCAAGCGGCTATACAAAGGGAGATCCAGGACATGCTACAGATGGGTATAATCCGCCCCTCTAACAGTGCATGGGCATCTCCAGTGGTTCTAGTTCCCAAACCAGATGGGGAAATACGCTTTTGCGTGGACTACCGTAAGCTAAATGCTGTAACTCGTCCTGACAACTATCCAATGCCACGCACAGATGAGCTATTGGAAAAATTGGGACATGCCCAATTCATCTCTACTTTAGACTTAACCAAAGGGTACTGGCAAGTACCACTAGATGAACCCGCTAAGGAAAGATCCGCCTTCGTCACCCAGGCAGGGGTGTATGAATTCAATGTACTCCCTTTCGGGTTGCGAAATGCACCCGCCACCTTCCAAAGACTTGTAGATGGTCTCCTAGCGGGATTGGGAGAATCTGCAGTTGCCTACCTCGATGATGTGGCCATTTTTTCTGATTCATGGACAGAACACCTGGAGCACCTGGGAAAAGTCTTCGAGCGCATCCGACAGGCAGGACTAACTGTTAAGGCTAAAAAGTGTCAAATAGGCCAAAACAGAGTGACGTACCTGGGGCACCAGGTGGGTCAAGGAACTATAAATCCCCTACAGGCCAAAGTGGATGCTATCCAAAAGTGGCCGGTTCCAAAGTCAAAGAAACAGGTCCAATCCTTCTTAGGCTTGGCCGGATATTATAGGCGATTTGTACCACACTACAGCCAAATCGCCGCCCCGCTGACAGACCTAACCAGAAAGAAACAGCCAAATGCAGTTCAGTGGACTGATGAGTGTCAAAAGGCCTTTAACCAGCTTAAGGCAACACTCATGTCTGACCCTGTGCTAAGGGCCCCAGACTTTGACAAACCGTTCCTAGTAACCACAGATGCTTCCGAGCGAGGCGTGGGAGCAGTTTTAATGCAGGAAGGACCGGATCAAGAATTCCATCCTGTCGTGTTTCTCAGCAAGAAACTGTCAGAGAGGGAAAGCCACTGGTCAATCAGCGAAAAGGAATGCTACGCCATTGTGTACGCGCTGGAAAAGCTACGCCCATATGTTTGGGGACCGCGTTTCCAACTACAAACAGACCATGCTGCGCTACAGTGGCTTCATACCGCCAAGGGAAATAACAAAAAACTTCTTCGGTGGAGTTTAGCTCTCCAAGATTTTGATTTTGAAATACAACACATTTCGGGAGCTTCTAACAAAGTGGCTGATGCACTCTCCCGGGAAAGTTTCCCAGAGTTAACTGGTTAACAATTGTTCTTGGAATGAAACATATTGTTAGTTTTTATATAATCAGTAGTATGTCTAAAGGTACATGTGTCTTATTAACTCTGTTTTCTCCTAGAACTCCAGGAAGAAATCACAGCCAGTGTGGAACCGAACGTCCAACACTATCTGTGATTTGGGGGGCGTGTCATAACTATGAAGGGAAGGGTAACAGCTCTCTGTGTACAGAGACTCCAAATCCTTTTACCTGTAAAGGGTTAAGAGGCTCGGGTAACCTGGCTGACGCCTGACCCGAAGGACCAATAAGGAGACAAGATACTTTCAAATCTTGGGGGGGGAAAGGCTTTTGTGTGTGCTCTTTGTTTTAGGGGTGGTTCGCTCTTGGGACTGAGAGGGACCAGACATCAATCCAGGTTCTCCCCATCTTTCTAAACAAGTCTCTCCTATTTCAAACTAGTAAGTAAAAAGACAGCAAGGCGTCTTAGATTTACTTTGTTTTCTCAACTTGTAAATGTACCTTTTTACCAGAGTGTGTATCTTTGTTTGCTGTACTTTGAACCTAAGACAGAGGGGGGTCCTCTGAGCTCTTTAAGTTTGATTACCCTGTAAAGTTATTCTCCATACTGATTTTACAGAGATGATTTTTACCTTTTTCTTTAATTAA
>NW_020710912.1:0-3133 GCF_002925995.2 Terrapene triunguis | reverse complement strand
GCGGAAGCAGCAGATAACCCTACCCAAGAGGCTCAGCCAGAGCCTGAGATACCACATAGTGCACCAGCGGACAGCGGTTCACGGTCAGTGGAAACAGCCCCAGCACCTGCATCGCTTCCAGAGGGACCAAGCCCCAGTCCACAGTCCAAGGAGGAACTGATGTCTCCAGCATCAAGGGAACAGTTCCAGGCCGAGCAGGAAGCAGATGACAGCCTTCAGAAAGCTTGGGCGGCGGCACGGAGCACCCCACCGCCTCTCAGCTCTTCTAACCGATCCCGGTTTGTTGTAGAACAAGGACTTTTATACAAGGAGACTCTTTCTGGTGGGCACCAGGAAGACTGGCATCCTCAAAGACAGTTGGTGGTTCCCACTAAGTATCGGGTAAAGCTCTTGAGCTTAGCCCATGATCATCCCAGTGGCCATTCTGGGGTGAACAGAACCAAAGACCGGTTGGGGAAGTCCTTCCACTGGGAGGGAATGGGCAAGGACGTTGCTAATTATGTCCGGTCTTGTGAGGTGTGCCAACGAGTGGGAAAGCCCCAAGACCAGGTTAAAGCCCTTTTCCAGCCACTACCCATAATTGAGGTCCCATTTCAGCGAGTAGCTGTGGATATTCTGGGTCCTTTCCCAAAGAAGACACCCAGAGGAAAGCAGTACGTACTGACTTTCATGGATTTTGCTACCCGATGGCCGGAAGCTGTACCCTTAAGCAACACCAAGACTAAAAGTGTGTGCCAGGCATTAGCAGACATTTTTGCCAGGGTAGGTTGGCCCTCCGACATCCCTACAGATTCGGGAACTAATTTCCTGGCAGGGAACATGAAAAACCTGTGGGAAGCTCATGGGGTGAATCACTTGGTTGCCACCCCTCATCACCATCAAACCAATGGTCTGGTGGAGAGGTTTAATGGAACTTTGGGGGCCATGATACGTAAATTCGTAAATGAACACTCCAATGATTGGGACCTAGTGTTGCAGCAGTTGCTTTTTGCCTACAGGGCTGTACCACATCCCAGTTTAGGGTTTTCACCATTTGAACTTGTGTATGGCCGCGAGGTTAAGGGGCCATTACAGTTGGTGAAGCAGCAATGGGAGGGGTTTACGCCTTCTCCAGGAACTAACATTCTAGACTTTGTAAGCAACCTACAAAACACCCTCCGACACTCTTTAGCCCTTGCTAAAGAAAACCTAAAGGATGCTCAGGAAGAGCAAAAGGCCTGGTATGATAAACATTCCAGAGAACGGTCCTTCAAAGTAGAAGACCAAGTCATGGTCTTAAAGGCGCTCCAGGCCCATAAAATGGAAGCGTCGTGGGAAGGACCATTCACGGTCCAGGAGCGCCTAGGAGCTGTTAACTATCTCATAGCCTCCCCCACCTCCAACATAAAGCCTAAGGTATACCATGTTAATTCTCTTAAGCCCTTTTATTCCAGAGGATTAAACGTTTGCCAGTTTACAGCCCAGGAAACAGATGACGCGGAGTGGCCTGCAGGTGTCTACTACGAAGGAACAAGGAATGGTGGCGTGGAAGAGGTGAACCTCTCCACGACCCTGGGACGTCTGCAGCGACAGCAGATCAAGGAGCTGTGCACAAGCTTTGCACCAATTTTCTCAGCCACTCCAGGACGGACCGAACGGGCATACCACTCCATTGACACAGGTAATTCTCACCCAATTGGAACCCCACCCTACCGGGAGTCACCTCATGCCCAAGCGGCTATACAAAGGGAGATCCAGGACATGCTACAGATGGGTATAATCCGCCCCTCTAACAGTGCATGGGCATCTCCAGTGGTTCTAGTTCCCAAACCAGATGGGGAAATACGCTTTTGCGTGGACTACCGTAAGCTAAATGCTGTAACTCGTCCTGACAACTATCCAATGCCACGCACAGATGAGCTATTGGAAAAATTGGGACATGCCCAATTCATCTCTACTTTAGACTTAACCAAAGGGTACTGGCAAGTACCACTAGATGAACCCGCTAAGGAAAGGTCCGCCTTCGTCACCCAGGCAGGGGTGTATGAATTCAATGTACTCCCTTTCGGGTTGCGAAATGCACCCGCCACCTTCCAAAGACTTGTAGATGGTCTCTTAGCGGGATTGGGAGAATCTGCAGTTGCCTACCTCGATGATGTGGCCATTTTTTCTGATTCATGGACAGAACACCTGGAGCACCTGGGAAAAGTCTTCGAGCGCATCCGACAGGCAGGACTAACTGTTAAGGCTAAAAAGTGTCAAATAGGCCAAAACAGAGTGACGTACCTGGGGCACCAGGTGGGTCAAGGAACTATAAATCCCCTACAGGCCAAAGTGGATGCTATCCAAAAGTGGCCGGTTCCAAAGTCAAAGAAACAGGTCCAATCCTTCTTAGGCTTGGCCGGATATTATAGGCGATTTGTACCACACTACAGCCAAATCGCCGCCCCGCTGACAGACCTAACCAGAAAGAAACAGCCAAATGCAGTTCAGTGGACTGATGAGTGTCAAAAGGCCTTTAACCAGCTTAAGGCAACACTCATGTCTGACCCTGTGCTAAGGGCCCCAGACTTTGACAAACCGTTCCTAGTAACCACAGATGCTTCCGAGCGAGGCGTGGGAGCAGTTTTAATGCAGGAAGGACCGGATCAAGAATTCCATCCTGTCGTGTTTCTCAGCAAAAAACTGTCTGAGAGGGAAAGTCACTGGTCAATCAGCGAAAAGGAATGCTACGCCATTGTGTACGCGCTGGAAAAGCTACGCCCATATGTTTGGGGACCGCGTTTCCAACTACAAACAGACCATGCTGCGCTACAGTGGCTTCATACCGCCAAGGGAAATAACAAAAAACTTCTTCGGTGGAGTTTAGCTCTCCAAGATTTTGATTTTGAAATACAACACATTTCGGGAGCTTCTAACAAAGTGGCTGATGCACTCTCCCGGGAAAGTTTCCCAGAGTTAACTGGTTAACAATTGTTCTTGGAATGAAACATATTGTTAGTTTTTATATAATCAGTAGTATGTCTAAAGGTACATGTGTCTTATTAACTCTGTTTTCTCCTAGAACTCCAGGAAGAAATCACAGCCAGTGTGGAACCGAACGTCCAACACTATCTGTGATTTGGGGGGCGTGTCATAACTATAAAGGGAAGGG
>NW_020710911.1:0-5287 GCF_002925995.2 Terrapene triunguis | reverse complement strand
CCCTACATTTGAACCCTAAAGTTCAAAGTGGGGATCCAGCCTTGACATGGTGGCATAGCGGTGGAGATCGTTTTAACCCAAAAGCCAGTAAGAGATTTTTTTTTCTCCTTCTAGCTGCTTGGAGAGCAGAGCTGAAGGTAGATGCATATCTTATCTCTCCTTGCCTGAAGGCAGAGGTGTTAAGTTTTTTTTTAACGAGGTCCTTTGTTAAGAGAAGGGTTCAAAGGGAGCAAACTTTGAACTGGTAAAGGCAATTTACAAGTTGAATTGTTTTTTTTTCTTTTTACATCCTCGGGAGTAGCTTGTTAGAAAGTCTCTGTTAACTCAGCAGGAGCCAGAGCTAAGTACATCCCAATTTCAGTCAACTGCAGAGGGTGTGACCCAGCACAAGAAAACAGGAAAATGACTACCAGTGAAGCAGCTAACAAACTAGAACTGGCCAGACTAGAAGCAAAAGAAAATGAGAAAAAACATCAGAGACTGCTTGAAATTAAAAAACTCGAGAAAGAAGCTGAAGAGGAGGCCCATAAAAGAGAAGAAAAAGCCAAAGAGGAGGCCCACAAGAGAGAAATGGAGCTGGAAAAAGCCAAACAGGAGGCCCATAAAAGAGAAGAAAAAGCCAAACAGGAGGCCCATAAAAGAGAGATGGAGCTGAAAGAAAAAGAGATGGAACTGGAAGCATCAAGGACTAGGCAGGATGCATCAAACCATCCTAACAACTCCTCTCCAGGTACCACTTCCCATCCCAGGAAATTCCCCACCTACAAGGCAGGCGATGATACTGAGGCCTTCTTAGAAAATTTTGAAAGGGCCTGCCTTGGATACAACATCCCTCTAACCCAGTACATGGTAGAGCTGAGACCGCAGCTCAGTGGACCCTTAGCAGAGGTGGCGGCTGAAATGCCTAAGGAACACATGAACAGTTATGAACTTTTTAAAAACAAGGCCAGACTCAGAATGGGGCTAACACCCGAGCATGCCCGTCGGCGGTTCAGAGCCCTAAGGTGGAAACCCGATGTGTCATTTACCCGACATGCCTACCACATTGGGAAAAATTGGGATGCCTGGATATCAGGAGCAAATGTTAAATCTACGGAAGAGTTGCCCTTCCTATTGCAAATGGAGCAGTTTTTAGAGGGTGTTCCTGAGGAAATAGAAAGATACATCCTAGATGGGAAGCCCAAAACTGTAACCGAGGCGGGGGAGATTGGAGCCAAATGGGTGGAGGTGACAGAAAAGAAAAAAGCTAGTAGCAGTTGGAGCGAATATCAGAAGGGGCAAGCCGAAACCAAACCTTATCACCGGGGACAATCCAAGGCCCCAACCACATCCCAAGGGAAACCCCAGACGCCTTCTCACCCCACCCCACCAGTCTCCACCAACCAACATCGCCCCGGTGATACCTTAGCAGGGCGATGTTTTAAATGTAATGAACTGGGGCATATAAAGGCTCACTGCCCCAAGAACCCCAACCGATTACAGTTCATTACACCCCAGTCACACCAAAGATCCCCAGACCCAGATGCCTCTCTCATACCCTCGGAGCGAAGGGAAACCTTGAGAGTGGGCGGAAAGAAGGTTATCGCTTGGAGGGACACTGGGGCACAAGTGTCAACTATCCACCAATCCCTAGTGGACCCCAAACTCATCAACCCGGAGGCTACAGTGACAATTCAACCCTTCGTGTCACAGTCTGTAACCTTGCCTACAGCCCAGTTGCATGTCCAGTACAAGGGCTGGGCAGGAATGTGGACTTTTGCAGTCTATGACAATTATCCCATCCCCATGCTGCTGGGGGAAGACTTGGCCAACCATGTGAAGCTAGCCAAGAGGGTGGGAATAGTCACCCGCAGCCAGGCTAAGCAAGCTTTCACCCCCATCCCTGTTCCTGAGCCGTCCACCAGAGCCCCGTCGGTGTTACCGGAGACCCAAACACAGGTGGTGGAACCGGATCCCCTGCCAACGACTGCAACAGCCGTAGTGGATCCAATCCCAGAGACCCAGCCAAAGCCAGTCCCGGAACCGGAACTGGCAACGCAACCAGCACCAGAACCATTGCCGGCACTGAGTCCAGCGCTTGCAAACCCGTCTACAACTCCAATGCCAGAGGGCACCAGCGAGCCTGAACTGGCGGAAGCAGCAGATAACCCTACCCAAGAGGCTCAGCCAGAGCCTGAGATACCACATAGTGCACCAGCGGACAGCGGTTCACAGTCAATGGAAACAGTCCCAGCACCTGCATCGCTTCCAGAGGGACCAAGCCCCAGTCCACAGTCCAAGGAGGAACTGATGTCTCCAGCATCAAGGGAACAGTTCCAGGCCGAGCAGGAAGCAGATGACAGCCTCCAGAAAGCTTGGGCGGCGGCGCGGAGCACCCCACCGCCTCTCAGCTCTTCTAACCGATCCCGGTTTGTTGTAGAAAAAGGACTTTTATACAAGGAGACTCTTTCTGGTGGGCACCAGGAAGACTGGCATCCTCAAAGACAGTTGGTAGTTCCCACTAAGTATCGGGTAAAGCTCTTGAGCTTAGCCCATGATCATCCCAGTGGCCATTCTGGGGTGAACAGAACCAAAGACCGGTTGGGGAAGTCCTTCCACTGGGAGGGAATGGGCAAGGACGTTGCTAATTATGTCCGGTCTTGTGAGGTGTGCCAACGAGTGGGAAAGCCCCAAGACCAGGTTAAAGCCCCTCTCCAGCCACTACCCATAATTGAGGTCCCATTTCAGCGAGTAGCTGTGGATATTCTGGGTCCTTTCCCAAAGAAGACACCCAGAGGAAAGCAGTACGTACTGACTTTCATGGATTTTGCTACCCGATGGCCGGAAGCTGTACCCTTAAGCAACACCAAGGCTAAAAGTGTGTGTCAGGCATTAGCAGACATTTTTGCCAGGGTAGGGTGGCCCTCCGACATCCTTACAGATTCGGGAACTAATTTCCTGGCAGGGAACATGAAAAACCTGTGGGAAGCTCATGGGGTGAATCACTTGGTTGCCACCCCTCATCACCATCAAACCAATGGTCTGGTGGAGAGGTTTAATGGAACTTTGGGGGCCATGATACGTAAATTCATAAATGAACACTCCAATGATTGGGACCTAGTGTTGCAGCAGTTGCTTTTTGCCTACAGGGCTGTACCACATCCCAGTTTAGGGTTTTCACCATTTGAACTTGTGTATGGCCGCGAGGTTAAGGGGCCATTACAGTTGGTGAAGCAGCAATGGGAGGGGTTTACGCCTTCTCCAGGAACTAACATTCTAGACTTTGTAAGCAACCTACAAAACACCCTCCGACACTCTTTAGCCCTTGCTAAAGAAAACCTAAAGGATGCTCAGGAAGAGCAAAAGGCCTGGTATGATAAACATTCCAGAGAACGGTCCTTCAAAGTAGGAGACCAAGTCATGGTCTTAAAGGCGCTCCAGGCCCATAAAATGGAAGCGTCGTGGGAAGGACCATTCACGGTCCAGGAGCGCCTAGGAGCTGTTAACTATCTCATAGCCTCCCCCACCTCCAACATAAAGCCTAAGGTATACCATGTTAATTCTCTTAAGCCCTTTTATTCCAGAGAATTAAACGTTTGCCAGTTTACAGCCCAGGAAACAGATGACGCGGAGTGGCCTGCAGGTGTCTACTACGAAGGAACAAGGAATGGTGGCGTGGAAGAGGTGAACCTCTCCACGACCCTGGGACGTCTGCAGCGACAGCAGATCAAGGAGCTGTGCACAAGCTTTGCACCGATTTTCTCAGCCACTCCAGGACGGACCGAACGGGCATACCACTCCATTGACACAGGTAATGCTCACCCAATTAGAACCCCACCCTACCGGGAGTCACCTCATGCCCAAGCGGCTATACAAAGGGAGATCCAGGACATGCTACAGATGGGTATAATCCGCCCCTCTAACAGTGCATGGGCATCTCCAGTGGTTCTAGTTCCCAAACCAGATGGGGAAATACGCTTTTGCGTGGACTACCGTAAGCTAAATGCTGTAACTCGTCCTGACAACTATCCAATGCCACGCACAGATGAGCTATTGGAAAAATTGGGACATGCCCAATTCATCTCTACTTTAGACTTAACCAAAGGGTACTGGCAAGTACCACTAGATGAACCCGCTAAGGAAAGATCCGCCTTCGTCACCCAGGCAGGGGTGTATGAATTCAATGTACTCCCTTTCGGGTTGCGAAATGCACCCGCCACCTTCCAAAGACTTGTAGATGGTCTCTTAGCGGGATTGGGAGAATCTGCAGTTGCCTACCTCGATGATGTGGCCATTTTTTCTGATTCATGGACAGAACACCTGGAGCACCTGGGAAAAGTCTTCGAGCGCATCCGACAGGCAGGACTAACTGTTAAGGCTAAAAAGTGTCAAATAGGCCAAAACAGAGTGACGTACCTGGGGCACCAGGTGGGTCAAGGAACTATAAATCCCCTACAGGCCAAAGTGGATGCTATCCAAAAGTGGCCGGTTCCAAAGTCAAAGAAACAGGTCCAATCCTTCTTAGGCTTGGCCGGATATTATAGGCGATTTGTACCACACTACAGCCAAATCGCCGCCCCGCTGACAGACCTAACCAGAAAGAAACAGCCAAATGCAGTTCAGTGGACTGATAAGTGTCAAAAGGCCTTTAACCAGCTTAAGGCAACACTCATGTCTGACCCTGTGCTAAGGGCCCCAGACTTTGACAAACCGTTCCTAGTAACCACAGATGCTTCCGAGCGAGGCGTGGGAGCAGTTTTAATGCAGGAAGGACCGGATCAAGAATTCCATCCTGTCGTGTTTCTCAGCAAAAAACTGTCTGAGAGGGAAAGCCACTGGTCAATCAGCGAAAAAGAATGCTACGCCATTGTGTACGCGCTGGAAAAGCTACGCCCATATGTTTGGGGACGGCGTTTCCAACTACAAACAGACCATGCTGCGCTACAGTGGCTTCATACCGCCAAGGGAAATAACAAAAAACTTCTTCGGTGGAGTTTAGCTCTCCAAGATTTTGATTTTGAAATACAACACATTTCGGGAGCTTCTAACAAAGTGGCTGATGCACTCTCCCGGGAAAGTTTCCCAGAGTTAACTGGTTAACAATTGTTCTTGGAATAAAACATATTGTTAGTTTTTATATAATCAGTAGTATGTCTAAAGGTACATGTGTCTTATTAACTCTGTTTTCTCCTAGAACTCCAGGAAGAAATCACAGCCAGTGTGGAACCGAACGTCCAACACTATCTGTGATTTGGGGGGCGTGTCATAACTATAAAGGGAAGGGTAACAGCTCTCTGTGTACAGAGAC
>NW_020710910.1:0-5816 GCF_002925995.2 Terrapene triunguis | reverse complement strand
GTGTGCTCTTTGTTTTAAGGGGTGGTTCGCTCTTGGGACTGAGAGGGACCAGACATCAATCCAGGTTCTCCCCATCTTTCTAAACAAGTCTCTCCTATTTCAAACTAGTAAGTAAAAGACAGGCAAGGCGTCTTAGATTTACTTTGTTTTCTCAACTTGTAAATGTACCTTTTTACCAAAGTGTGTATCTTTGTTTGCTGTACTTTGAACCTAAGACAGAGGGGGGTCCTCTGAGCTCTTTAAGTTTGATTACCCTGTAAAGTTATTCTCCATACTGATTTTACAGAGATGATTTTTACCTTTTTCTTTAATTAAAAGCCTTCTTTTTTAAGAACCAGATTGATTTCTCCTTGTTTTAAGATCCAAGGGGGTTTGGATCTGTATTCACCAGAAGTTGGTGAAAAAAAAGTGGAGAAAGGAGGGGGGATGGTTAATTTCTCCTTGTTTTAAGATCCAAGGGGGTTTGGATCTGTGTTCACCAGAAAATTGGTGAAAGGTTTCTCAAGGCTTCCCAGGGAGGGAATTCTTGTGATGGTGGCAGCGAACCAAAGCTAAGCTGGTAGATAAGCTTAGAAGTTTTCATGCAGGCCCCTACATTTGAACCCTAAAGTTCAAAGTGGGGATCCAGCCTTGACATGGTGGCAGCGGTGGGATCGTTTTAACCCAAAAGCCAGTAAGAGATTTTTTTTTTCCTTCTAGCTGCTTGGAGAGCAGAGCTGAAGGTAGACGCATATCTTATCTCTCCTTGCCTGAAGGCAGAGGTGTTAAGTTTTTTTTTAACGAGGTCCTTTGTTAAGAGAAGGGTTCAAAGGGAGCAAACTTTGACTAACTGGTAAAGGTAATTTACAGGCTGAAGTGTTTTTTTTTTCTTTTTACATCCTCGGGAGTAGCTTGTTAGAAAGTCTCTGTTAACTCAGCAGCAGCCAGAGCTAAGTACACATCCCAGTCTCAGTCAACTGCAGAGGGTGTGACCCAGCACAAGAAAACATGAAAATGACTGCCAAAGAACTAACTAACAAAATAGAACTGGCCAGACTAGAAGCAGAAGAAAACGAGAGAAAACATCAGAGACTGCTTAAAATTAAAAAACTCGAGGCAGAGCAGCATGAAAGAGAAGAAAAAGCCAAACAGGAGGCCCATGAAAGAGAAGAAAAAGCCAAACAGGAGGCCCACAAGAAAGAGATGGAACTGGAAGCAGCAAGGACTAGGCAGAATGCAGCAGACCATCCTAACAACTCCTCTCCAGGTACCACTTCCCATCCCAGGAAATTCCCCACCTACAAGGCAGGCGATGATACTGAGGCCTTCTTAGAAAATTTTGAAAGGGCCTGCCTTGGATACAGCATCCCTCCACCCCAGTACATGGTAGAGCTGAGACCGCAGCTCAGTGGACCCTTAGCAGAGGTGGCGGCTGAAATGCCTAAGGAACACATGAACAGTTATGAACTTTTTAAAAACAAGGCCAGAATCAGAATGGGGCTAACACCTGAGCATGCCCGTCGGCGGTTCAGAGCCCTAAGGTGGAAACCAGATGTGTCATTTACCCGGCATGCCTACCACATTCAAAAAAATTGGGATGCCTGGATATCAGGAGCAAATGTTAAATCTACGGAAGAGTTGCCCTTCCTATTGCAAATGAAGCAGTTTTTAGAGGGTGTTCCTGAGGAAATAGAAAGGTACATCCTAGATGGGAAGCCCAAAACTGTAACCGAGGCGGGGGAGATTGGAGCCAAATGGGTGGAGGTGACAGAAAAGAAAAAAGCTAGTAGCAGTTGGAGCGAATATCAGAAGGGGCAAGCCGAAACAAAACCTTACCACCGGGGACAACCCAAGGCCCCACCCACATCCCAAGGGAAACCCCAGACGCCTTCTCACCCCACCCCACCAGTCTCCACCAACCAACATCGCCCCGGTGATACCTTAGCAGGGCGATGTTTTAAATGTAATGAACTGGGGCATATAAAGGCTCACTGCCCCAAGAACCCTAACCGATTACAGTTCATTACACCCCAATCACACCAAAGATCCCCAGACCCAGATGCCTCTCTCATACCCTCGGAGCGAAGGGAAACCTTGAGAGTGGGCGGTAAGAAGGTTATCGCTTGGAGGGATACTGGGGCACAAGTGTCAACTATCCACCAATCCCTAGTGGACCCCAAACTCATCAACCCAGAGGCTACAGTGACAATTCAACCCTTCGTGTCACAGTCTGTAACCTTGCCTACAGCCCAGTTGCATGTCCAGTACAAGGGCTGGGCAGAAATGTGGACTTTTGCAGTATATGACAATTATCCCATCCCCATGCTGCTGGGGGAAGACTTGGCCAACCATGTGAAGCTAGCCAAGAGGGTGGGAATAGTCACCCGCAGCCAGGCTAAGCAAGCTTTCACCCCCATCCCTGTTCCTGAGCCGTCCACCAGGGCCCCGTCTGTGTTACCGGAGACCCAAACACAGGTGGTGGAACCGGATCCCCTGCCAACGACTGCAACAGCCGTAGTGGATCCAATCCCAGAGACCCAGCCAAAGCCAGTCCCGAAACCGGAACTGACAACGCAACCAGCACCAGAACCATTGCCAGCACTGAGTCCAGCGCTTGCAAACCCATCTACAACTCCAATGCCAGAGGGCACCAGCGAGCCTGAACTGGCGGAAGTAGCAGATAACCCTACCCAAGAGGCTCAGCCAGAGCCTGAAATACCACATAGTGCACCAGCGGACAGCGGTTCACAGTCAATGGAAACAGTCCCAGCACCTGCATCGCTTCCAGAGGGACCAAGCCCCAGTCCACAGTCCAAGGAGGAACTGATGTCTCCAGCATCAAGGGAACAGTTCCAGGCCGAGCAGGAAGCAGATGACAGCCTTCAGAAAGCTTGGGCGGCGGTGCGGAGCACCCCACCGCCTCTCAACTCTTCTAACCGATCCCGGTTTGTTGTAGAAAAAGGACTTTTATACAAGGAGACTCTTTCTGGTGGGCACCAGGAAGACTGGCATCCTCAAAGACAGTTGGTAGTTCCCACTAAGTATCGGGTAAAGCTCTTGAGCTTAGCCCATGATCATCCCAGTGGCCATTCTGGGGTGAACAGAACCAAAGACCGGTTGGGGAAGTCCTTCCACTGGGAGGGAATGGGCAAGGACGTTGCTAATTATGTCCGGTCTTGTGAGGTGTGCCAACGAGTGGGAAAGCCTCAAGACCAGGTTAAAGCCCCTCTCCAGCCACTACCCATAATTGAGGTCCCATTTCAGCGAGTAGCTGTGGATATTCTGGGTCCTTTCCCAAGGAAGACACCCAGAGGAAAGCAGTATGTACTGACTTTCATGGATTTTGCTACCCGATGGCCGGAAGCTGTACCCTTAAGCAACACCAAGGCTAAAAGTGTGTGCCAGGCATTAGCAGACATTTTTGCCAGGGTAGGGTGGCCCTCCGACATCCTTACAGATTCGGGAACTAATTTCCTGGCAGGGAACATGAAAACCCTGTGGGAAGCTCATGGGGTGAATCACTTGGTTGCCACCCCTCATCACCATCAAACCAATGGTCTGGTGAAGAGGTTTAATGGAACTTTGGGGGCCATGATACGTAAATTCGTAAATGAACACTCCAATGATTGGGACCTAGTGTTGCAGCAGTTGCTTTTTGCCTACAGGGCTGTACCACATCCCAGTTTAGGGTTTTCACCATTTGAACTTGTGTATGGCCGCGAGGTTAAGGGGCCATTACAGTTGGTGAAGCAGCAATGGGAGGGGTTTACGCCTTCTCCAGGAACTAACATTCTAGACTTTGTAAGCAACCTACAAAACACCCTCCGACACTCTTTAGCCCTTGCTAAAGAAAACCTAAAGGATGCTCAGGAAGAGCAAAAGGCCTGGTATGATAAACATTCCAGAGAACGGTCCTTCAAAGTAGGAGACCAAGTCATGGTCTTAAAGGCGCTCCAGGCCCATAAAATGGAAGCGTCGTGGGAAGGACCATTCACGGTCCAGGAGCGCCTAGGAGCTGTTAACTATCTCATAGCCTCCCCCACCTCCAACATAAAGCCTAAGGTATACCATGTTAATTCTCTTAAGCCCTTTTATTCCAGAGAATTAAACGTTTGCCAGTTTACAGCCCAGGAAACAGATGACGCGGAGTGGCCGGCAGGTGTCTACTACGAAGGAAAAAGGAATGGTGGCGTGGAAGAGGTGAACCTCTCCACGACCCTGGGACGTCTGCAGCGACAGCAGATCAAGGAGCTGTGCACAAGCTTTGCACCGATTTTCTCAGCCACTCCAGGACGGACCGAACGGGCATACCACTCCATTGACACAGGTAATGCTCACCCAATTAGAACCCCATCCTACCGGGAGTCACCTCATGCCCAAGCTGCTATACAAAGGGAGATCCAGGACATGCTACAGATGGGTATAATCCGCCCCTCTAACAGTGCATGGGCATCTCCAGTGGTTCTAGTTCCCAAACCAGATGGGGAAATACGCTTTTGCGTGGACTACCGTAAGCTAAATGCTGTAACTCGTCCTGACAACTATCCAATGCCACGCACAGATGAGCTATTGGAAAAATTGGGACATGCCCAATTCATCTCTACTTTAGACTTAACCAAAGGGTACTGGCAAGTACCACTAGATGAACCCGCTAAGGAAAGGTCAGCCTTCGTCACCCAGGCAGGGGTGTACGAATTCAATGTACTCCCTTTCGGGTTGCGAAATGCACCCGCCACCTTCCAAAGACTTGTAGATGGTCTCCTAGCGGGATTGGGAGAATCTGCAGTTGCCTACCTCGATGATGTGGCCATTTTTTCTGATTCATGGACAGAACACCTGGAGCACCTGGGAAAAGTCTTCGAGCGCATCCGACAGGCAGGACTAACTGTTAAGGCTAAAAAGTGTCAAATAGGCCAAAACAGAGTGACGTACCTGGGGCACCAGGTGGGTCAAGGAACTATAAATCCCCTACAGGCCAAAGTGGATGCTATCCAAAAGTGGCCGGTTCCAAAGTCAAAGAAACAGGTCCAATCCTTCTTAGGCTTGGCCGGATATTATAGGCGATTTGTACCACACTACAGCCAAATCGCCGCCCCGCTGACAGACCTAACCAGAAAGAAACAGCCAAATGCAGTTCAGTGGACTGATAAGTGTCAAAAGGCCTTTAACCAGCTTAAGGCAACACTCATGTCTGACCCTGTGCTAAGGGCCCCAGACTTTAACAAACCATTCCTAGTAACCACAGATGCTTCCGAGCGAGGCGTGGGAGCAGTTTTAATGCAGGAAGGACCGGATCAAGAATTCCATCCTGTCGTGTTTCTCAGCAAGAAACTGTCTGAGAGGGAAAGCCACTGGTCAATCAGCGAAAAGGAATGCTACGCCATTGTGTACGCGCTGGAAAAGCTACGCCCATATGTTTGGGGACGGCGTTTCCAACTACAAACAGACCATGCTGCGCTACAGTGGCTTCATACCGCCAAGGGAAATAACAAAAAACTTCTTCGGTGGAGTTTAGCTCTCCAAGATTTTGATTTTGAAATACAACACATTTCGGGAGCTTCTAACAAAGTGGCTAATGCACTCTCCCGGGAAAGTTTCCCAGAGTTAACTGGTTAACAATTGTTCTTGGAATGAAACATATTGTTAGTTTTTATATAATCAGTAGTATGTCTAAAGGTACATGTGTCTTATTAACTCTGTTTTCTCCTAAAACTCCAGGAAGAAATCACAGCCAGTGTGGAACCGAACGTCCAACACTATCTGTGATTTGGGGGGCGTGTCATAACTATGAAGGGAAGGGTAACAGCTCTCTGTGTACAGAGACTCCAAATCCTTTT
>NW_020710909.1:0-5570 GCF_002925995.2 Terrapene triunguis | reverse complement strand
TGTTTAGAAAGATGGGGAGAACCTGGATTGATGTTTGGTCCCTTTTAGTCCCAAGAGCGAACCACCCCTTAAAACAAAGAGCACACACAAAAGCCTTTCCCCCTCCCCCAAGAGTTGAAAGTATCTTGTCCCCTTATTGGTCCTTTGGGTCAGGTGTTAGCCAGGTTACCCGAGCTTCTTAACCCTTTACAGGTAAAAGGATTTTGGAGTCTCTGGCCAGGAGGGATTTTAGTACTGTACACAGGAGAGCTGTTACCCTTCCCTTTATAGTTATGACACGCCCCCCAAATTACAGATAGTGTTGGACATTTGGTTTCACACTGGCTGTGATTTTTTTTTGGAGTTTTAGGAGAAAACAGAGTTAATAAGACACATGTACCTTTAGACATACTACTGATTATATAAAAACTAACAATATGTTTTATTTTAAGAACAATTGTTAACCAGTTAACTTTGGGAAACTTTTTTGGGAGAGTGCATTAGCCACTTTGTTAGAAGCTTCCGAAATGTGTTGTATTTTAAAATTTAAATTTTGGAGAGCTAAACTTTACCGAAGAAGTTTTTTGTTATTTTCCTTGGCGGTATGAAGCCACTGTAGCGCAGCATGGCTTGTTTGTAGTTGGAAACGCCGTCCCCAAACATATGGGCGTAGCTTTTTTAGCGCGTACACAATGGCGTAGCATTTCTTTTTGCTGATTGACCAGTGGCTTTTTCTTTTAGACAGTTTTTTGCTGAGAAACACGACAGGATGGAATTTTTGATCCGTTTTTTTTTTTTTTGCATTAAAACTGCTTTTACGCCTTGCTTGGAAGCATTTGTGGTTACTAGGAACGGTTTGTTAAAGTCTGGGGCCCTTAGCACAGGGTTAGACATGAGTGTTGCCTTAAGCTGGTTAAAGGCCTTTTGACACTTATTAGTTTACTGAACTGCATTTGGCTGGTTTTTTTTGTTAGGTTTGTTAGCGGGGCGGCGATTTGGCTGTAGTGTGGTACAAATTGCCTATAATATTCGGCCAAGCCTAAGAAGGATTGGACCTGGTTTTTTGACTTTGGAACCGGCCACTTTTGGATAGCATTTACTTTGGCCTGTAGGGGATTTATAGTTTTTTGACCCACCTGGTGCCCCAGGTACGTTACTTTGTTTTGGCCTATTTGACACTTTTTAGCCTTAACAGTTAGTTCTGCCTGCCGGATGCGCTTGAAGACTTTTTTCAGGTGCTTTAGGTGTTTTGTTTATGAATTAGAAAAAATGGCCACATTATCGAGGTAGGCAACTGCAGATTCTCCCAATCCCGCTAAGAGACCATTTACAAGTCTTTGGAAGGTGGCGGGTGCACTTTGCAACCCGAAAGGGAGTACATTGAATTCATACACCCCTGCCTGGGTGACGAAGGCGGACCTTTCCTTAGCGGGTTTATTTAGTGGTACTTGCCAGTACCCCTTGGTTAAGTCTAAAGTAGAGATGAATTGGGCATGTCCCAATTTTTCCAATAGCTTATTTGTGCGTGGCATTGGATAGTTGTTAGGACGAGTTACAGCATTTAGCTTACGGTAGTTTACGCAAAAGCGTATTTTCCCATCTGGTTTGGGAACTAGAACCACTGGAGATGCCCATGCACTATTAGAGGGGCGGATTATACCCATTTGTAGCATGTTTTGGATTTCCCTTTGTATAGCAGTTTGGACATGAGATGATTCCCGGTAGGGTGGGGTTTTAATTGGGTGAGCATTACCTGTGTTAATGGAATGGTATGCCCGTTCGGTTTGTTCTGGAGTGGCTGAGAAAATCGGTGCAAAGCTTGTGCACAGCTCCTTGATTTGCTGTTGCTGCAGACGTCCCAGGGTCGTGGAGAGGTTCACCTCTTCCACGCCACCATTCCTTTTTCCTTTGTAGTAGACACCTGCAGGCCACTTTGCGTTATTTGTTTTCTGGGCTGTAAACTGGCAAACGTTTAATTCTTTGGAATAAAAGGGCTTAAGAGAATTAACATGGTATACCTTAGGCTTTATGTTGGAAGTGGGGGAGGCTATGAGATAGTTAACAGCTTCTAGGCGCTCCTGGACAGTGAATGGTTCTTCCCACGACGCTTCCATTTTATGGGCCTGGAGCGCCTTTAAGACCATGACTTGGTTTTCTACTTTGAAGGACCGTTTTTTGGAATGTTTATTATACCAGGCCTTTTGCTTTTTTTGAGCATTCTTTAGGTTTTCTTTAGCAAGGGCTAAAGAGTGTCGGAGGGTGCTTTGTAGGTTGCTTACAAAGTCTAGAATGTTAGTTCCTGGAGAAGGCGTAAACCCCTCCCATTGCTGCTTTACCAACTGTAATGGCCCCTTAACCTCGCGGCCATACACAAGTTCAAATGGTGAAAACCCTAAACTGGGATGTGGTACAGCCTGTAGGCAAAAAGCAACTGCTGCAACACTAGGTCCCAATCATTGGAGTGTTTATTTACGAATTTACGTATTATGGCCCCCAAAGTTTTATTAAACCTTTTTACCAGACCATTGGTTTGATGGTGATGAGGGGTGGCAACCAAGTGATTTACCCCATGAGCTTTCCACAGGTTTTTTATGTTCCCTGCCAGGAAATTAGTTCCCGAATCTGTAAGGATGTCGGAGGGCCACCCTACCCTGGCAAAAATGTCTGCTAATGCCTGGCACACACTTTTAGCCCTGGTGTTGCTTAAGGGTACAGCTTCCGGCCATCGGGTAGCAAAATTTATGAAAGTCAGTACGTACTGCTTTCCTTTGGGTGTTTTTTTTTTTGGGAAAGGACCCAGAATATTCACAGCTACTTGCTGAAATGGGACCTTAATTATGGGTAGTGGCTGGAAAGGGGCTTTAACTTGGTCTTGGGGCTTTTCCACTCGTTGGCACACCTTACAAGACCGGACATAATTAGCAACGTTCTTGCCCATTCCCTCCCAGTGGAAGGACTTCCCCAACAGGTCTTTGGTTTTGTTCACCCCAGAATGGCCACTGGGATGATTATGGGCTAAGCTTAAGAGCTTTACCCGATACTTAGTGGGAACTACGAACTGTTTTTGAGGATGCCAGTTTTCCTGGTGCCCACCAGAAAGAGTTTTCTTGTATAAAAGTCCTTTTTTTACAACAACCCGGGATCGGTTAGAAGAGCTGAGAGGCGGTGGGGTGCTCCGTGCCGCCGCCCAAGCTTTTTGAAGGCTGTCATTTGCTTCCTGCTCGGCCTGGAACTGTTCCCTTGATGCTGGAGACATCAGTTCCTCTTTGGACTGTGGACTGGGGCTTGGTCCCTCTGGAAGCGATGCAGGTGCTGGGGCTGTTTTCATTGACTGTGAACCGCTGTTCGCTGGTGCACTATGTGGTATTTCAGGCTCTGGCTGAGCCTTTTGGGTAGGGTTATTTGCTGCTTCCGCCAGTTTAGGCTTGCTGGTGCCCTCTGGCATTGGAGTTGTAGACGGGTTTGTAAGCGCTGGACTCAGTGGTGGCAATGGTTCTGGTGCTGGTTGCGTTGCCAGTTCCGGTTTTGGAACTGGCTTTGGCTGGGTCTCTGGGATTGGATTTACTACGGCTGTTGCAGTCGTTGGCAGGGGATTCCGTTTCACCACCTGTGTTTGGGTCTCCGGTAACACAGACGGGGCCCTGGTGGACGGCTTAGGAACAGGGATGGGGGTGAAAGCTTGCTTAGCCTGGCTGCGGGTGACTATTTCCACCCTTTTGGCTAGCTTTACATGGTTGGCCAAGTTTTCCCCCAGCAGCATGGGGATGGGATAATTGTTATAGACTGCAAAAGTCCACATTTCTGACCAGCCCTTGTACTGGACATGCAACTGGGCTGTAGGCAAGGTTACAGACTGTGACACGAAGGGTTGAATTGTTACTGTAGCCTCCGGGTTGATGAGTTTGGGGTCCACTAGGGATTGGTGGATAGTTGACACTTGTGCCCCAGTGTCCCTCCAAGCGATAACCTTCTTTCCGCCCACTTTTAAGGTTTTCCTTCGCTCCGAGGGTATTCGCTCCGAGAGAGGCATTTGGGTCTGGGGATCTTTGGTGTGATTGGGGTGTAATGAACTGTAATTGGTTGGGGTTCTTGGGGCAGTGAGCCTTCATATGCCCCAGTTCATTACATTTAAAACATTGCCCTGCTAAGGTATCACCGGGGCGATGTTGGTTGATGGAGACTGGTGTGGCGGGGTGAGAAGGCGTCTGGGGTTTCCCTTGGGATGTGGGTGGGGCCTTGGGTTGTCCCCGGTGATAAGGTTTTGTTTTGGCTTGCCCCTTTTGATATTTGCTCCAACTGCTACTAGCTTTTTTCTTTTTTGTTACCTTTACCCATTTGGCTCCAATCTCCCCTGCCTCGGTTACAGTTTTGGGCTTCCTATCTAGGATGTACCTTTCTATTTTTTTAGGAACACCCTCTAAAAACTGCTCCATTTTTACTAGGGAAAGCAGATCTTCCAGAGATTTAACATTTGCTCCTGATACCCAGGCATCACAATTTTTGTCAATGTGGTAGGCATGCTGGGTAAATGACACATTTGGTTTTCACCTTAGGGCTTTGAACCGCCGACGGGCATGCTTGGGTGTTAGCCCCATTTTGAGTCTGGCCTTGTTTTTAAAAAGTTTATAACTGTTTATGTGTTCCTTAGGCATTTTAGCCGCCACCTCTGCTAAGGGTCCACTGAGCTGCGGCCTCAGCTGTACCATGTACTGGTTTGCAGCGATGTTGTATCCAAGGCAAGCCCTTTTAAATTTTTTTAAGAAGGCCTTAGTATCATCGCCTGCCTTGTAGGTGGGGAATTTTTTGGGATGGGAAGTGGTACCTGGAGAGGAGTTGCTAGGATGGGCTGGTGCATCCTGCCTAGCCCTTGCTACTTTCAGTTCATGCTTCCTTTCTTTTTCTCTTGCCTCCTTTTTGGCTTTTTCCGGCTCCTTTTTTGGCTTTTTCCGCCCCTTCCCTTTTTTTTTCCAGCTCCATAGCTCTCTTGTGGGCCCCCTTTTTGGCTTTCTCTTTTTTGGTAGTCATTTTTCTGTTTTCTTGTGCTGGGTCACACCCCTCTGCAGTTGACTGAAACTGGGATGTACTCAGCTCTGGCTGCTGCTGCGTTAACAGAGACTTTCTAACTAGCTACTCCGGAGGATGTAAAAAGAAAAAAAAAAAACAAGTTAGCTTGTAAATTCCTTTTACCAGTTAAGTTTGTTTGCTTATTTGAACACTTTTCTTAACAAAGGACCTTGTTAAAAAAACTTAACACCTTTGCCTTCAGGCAAGGAGAGATAAGATATGCATCTATCTACCTTCAGATCTGCTTTTTAAGCAGCTAGAAGGAAAAAAAAATTTCACTGGCTTTTGGCTTTTAAACGATCCCACCGCTGCCACCATGTCAAGGCTGTATCCCCACTTTGAACTTTAGGGTACAAGTGTGGGGGCCTGCATGAGGACTTTTAAGCTTAACTACCAGCTTAGTTCTGGTTCGCTGCCACCATTCCCTTCCCTGGGAAGCTTTTAGAAACCTCTTACCAATTCCCTGGTGAATACAGATCCAAACCCCCTTGGATCTTAAAACAAGGAGAAATTGACCCTTCCCCCCC
>NW_020710908.1:0-6572 GCF_002925995.2 Terrapene triunguis | reverse complement strand
TATAATACATTTTCTTGAGAAAATAAATATCAGTCATATTCATCGACATTGATATAGCTGAATATTTCTAGTTTATATTCATGATAATGGATATTCAGCACTAAATGGTTTCTAGTTACTTCCCAGAATATGGGGCATGATTCTGGCATCAGTTACATTCACATATGTCTAATTTTTGGAGTTTTAAAGATGAATTGCAAAATGAAAAGTTTGTTTGTGACCTGTACCTTTTATTTTTGATTTTATTTAGATAACCTCACTGTGTTAATTTTAAGGGTTTTGTTTTTTCTTTGGGAGGAAAGTGATTTGTGTTGCAAAACTCAGACCCTGCTTTTTCTCTTTTTCCTAGAGGATTTTGGCAGTTGTTAAAACACAACACAATATCACAAGTGGCTCAAATCTGAGCTTTAGCCCTCCCAGCCCACTAATAAGAAAGAAGGAATGGTAAGTATTAGGCAGTCTGATACATGAATGGAGTCACACCATAATTTAATTTGGCTTGCTGAATCTAATGACTGCAAATGACCTGAAGGAGTGTTTCCTATTGTACATTTATCTGAGTTTTGGCTGGTTTACTGTAAAATGTGCCAAGGAATAGGATTTCTTCTACCTCCTCAAGAGACTTCCACAGCCTACTACATCCCACCGTCGGGAAGTGTTTCCTGACTGCAGCCTAAATTTACCCTTTCTTATTTTTATCCCATTACCCCTGTCCCCTACCCAAACTCTTTTGCTGTTCTCAGTAATCCTCCCTCTTTGTTGTTTATACCTTTCAACTCTTTACAGAATGAAATCATGTCTCCCCTTTAGTTGTAATTTAGCCAAGTTACAGGGTTAAATTTTTAAATCTTTCCTCATAGATCAATTCCTCCAGCCCACTTATCATGTTAACCCACACTACAAGAAGGATGTGTAAAAATTGGAAAGAGTCCAGCGGAGGGCAACAAAAATGATTAGGGGGCTGGAGCACATGACTTATGAGGAGAGGCTGAGCGAACTGGGATTGTTTAGTCTGCAGAAGAGAAGAATGAGGGGGGATTTGATAGCTGCTTTCAACTACCTGAAAGGGGGTTCCAAAGAGGATGGATCTAGACTGTTCTCAGTGGTACCAGATGACAGAACAAGGAGTAATGGTCTCAAGTTGCAGTCAGGGAGGTTTAGGTTGGATATTAGGAAAACTTTTTTCACTAGGAGGGTGGTGAAGCACTGGAATGGGTTACCCAGGAAGGTGGTGGAATCTCCTTTCATAGAGGTTTTTAAGGTCAGGCTTGACAAAGCCCTGGCTGCGATGATTTAGTTGGGAATTGGTCCTGCTTTGAGCAGGGGGTTGGACTAGATGACCTCCTGAGGTCCCTTCTAACCCTGATATTCTATGATTCTATTAACTTGGCTTCCCTGAGGTCCCTCTAGTTTGTCAGTATGTCTGGTTATGAGGTTGTCAGACCTAAATACTAGGCTCCAGGTGCTATTGCACAAAATCCATTTAAAGAGGGTCTGTTATTTTCCAGGTTTGAAATATGGCCCCTCTTCAGATGCAACCTAAAACTATATTTTAGCTTCCATACTGCACTGCATAATTAGCTGTCCCTTTAGTCTTGTTCAGCACTCCTGCTCCCCAGATTTTTCCTCTCTATTATTATCAGCAACACAAGGATAATTTCACACTCCCTTGTGTTTACTGTATCAGAGCGTAATGCTGTAGGGATATATTGTGGTCCCAATTCCTGCTTGTCTGGAAGGGTTCCCTTTTCAGGACTCCAAGATACAGTAACCGAGTAACCAGCAGTGTTTGTTTTGGTATATGAAGATCCAGAGTTTGCACTTACTGAATTTCTTCAGGAGAGCATATTGGCATTAGCAGCAGAAGTTGCAGAGGTGGACATTTTGGGGGATATAAAAAGCGACACACATATTTCTTCCTCAGACATTTGATTTTTAATTGAATTTAGGAATACTCTGTGAAATAGGCCGGTAGTTCTTCCCAATGTGGGATATTAGGTTATGCACTTAAGGACAGGTCTAAACAGTGTTTATATTACCATAAATTACAAGCTAGCAAACTGGGGACCGCAAACAGGGTAGTTTGAGAGGGGGAGAAGGAGATCCCCGTGCTGAACAAACAAGGTGCGAGTACTAACTTTGAGGTGAGCGAATTCATTTGGTTGTTTGTGTTTTTCTTTCTCTTTCAGATTATTTCAGTTACTGGGGCAGTTGGGATTGTGTATCTGGGGCCTGGTTGAGCCTTTCTTCCCTGTATCATCCCTGGTCATCTTTGGTCAACCTCAATCAGCCTTGTGATTACCCTCCTCTTGTGTGATTAACAAGGAGGTAGGGCTGACCTCGGAGAGAAGGCCTTAAAAACCAGAGGCTAAGTGACCAAAGGGAGCTAGCAAACAGGGGAGTTTGAGAGAGAGTATTTGAAGGAAGACGTAATATCATCGCTATGGTTAGGAAGGGACACATTGCCAGTGCCAACACTGCTCCTGTCTTCTCCACATGCACCTGTATCCAGACAGACAAGCTAACCCTGGATACCTCTACCCAGATCCTGGTGTGGATTTGCAGAGACTGTGGCCTGCATTTCCCACTCACAGAAAGCCAGGCTAGGGGACCATCCAGTGTGAAAGATGCCTGCTGGTGGAATCTCTCAGGAAGAAGGTGGGAGAGCTACAGGAGGAAGTGATTATGCTGAGGAGCATCTGAGCCCAAGAGGAATTCCTCGAAAGTATTCATATGGAGACATCCAAGGCTGAGGAAGCTATCCAGCTATGGAGAACTGCTGTCACACCACCGGGGGAGGAAGATATGGCTCTGTCACAGGGAGGACACTGGCTGCTGGCTACTTCTGGCAGCAGGCAGTGCTCCACCTCTACTCCCAATCCACCCACCATGGTGATGGAAAACCATTATGCTGCCCTGGCAATGAGCGATGGGGAATTTTCCCCAAAAGTGGAGGAGGAGAAGCCATGTACCCCCAAGGCGGGGAAGATCGCAGCCACCACTCATAGGAAGAAATGTTGGATAGTGGTGGTCGGTGACTCTCTTTTGAGGGGGACAGAAGCACCCATCTGTCGCCCTGACATGGCATCCTGGGAGGTATGCTGCCTGCCAGGGGCCCATATCCGAGACGTTGTGGAGGGATGGTCGAGGGTCATCCGGCCCCCTGACTTCTACCCCATGCTACTCATCCATGTAGACACTGATGATACTGCAAGGTATGACCCTCAGCAGATCAGAAGTGACTACAGGGCTCTGGGAGTAAAGGTGAAGGAGTTGGGAACACAGGTGGTGTTCTCTTTGATCCTTCCAGTCAAGGATAGGGGACTGGGCAGAGACAGATGCATCCTGGAGGTGAATGCCTGGCTGCAAGGATGGTGTCACCAGGAGGCCTTCAGCTTAGAATCATAGAATATCAGGGTTTGAAGGGACCTCAGGAGGTCATCTAGTCCAACCCCCTGCTCAAAGCAGGACCAATCCCCAACTAAATTATCCCAGCCAGGGCTTTGTCAAGCCTGACCTTAAAAACCTCTAAGGAAGGAGAGTCCACCACCTCCCTAGGTAACCCATTCCAGTGCTTCACCACCATTGTTGTTAATATAGCTCACACTCTACAAGGCAACATGAATAGAGGGAGGAGACACAGCATGGCAGTGGCTGCAAATATTCCGTGTGGAAACTGAACATGACGATGAACCCATGCTATCCCACTGGAGCGCACCACCCCCTTCACTTTCCAAAGTGTCAGGGTTGGGGGAGTGCATGTGTGTGTGTGAGACAGTGTCTCTCTCTCTCTCTCCCCCCCCCCTTCTCTCTCTCTAGGTATAGCCTTCTGACCCTGACTTGCATGATCAGTTATAGTTTTGTAAACCTGACTTTTATACTCAAGTTTAAGTTCAGTTATAATATTATAACTGTTTTGTTTGTTTGGCTCCCGTATAATAATTACCTGGCAATAAATAACTTTCATGATTAAGCTGGTTGCTTCTCTCTCTCTCTCTCTCTCTCTCCCTCCTCCCCCCTCCATGGGTGCTTTTTGGTTTCCTCATTCGCTCTGCAGAAACGCTCCTCATACCTAAGCTAAAAGATCCCTGCAACATCCCAAAATCCTGTGGAGTTTGCTCATCAAGTGGGTTACTACCAGAACAATTGTAACACGAAAGTGGGGCTAGAGACGTGCTGAACCTGGGACATATGAAGGTGGCAGCTTGGAAGTGCTGTTGGACCCAGTCTGCTGAGTCCAGGGGTATATGAGGGTGGCAGCTTGAAAGTGCTGCTTGACCCACCCTGCTCAGGCATACTCTATTCTAGTGTGCTGCACGTGGCATATGAGGGTGACAGCTTGGAAATGCTGCTCGACCCAGCCTACTGAGTACAGAGACATATAAGGGGTCAGCTTGGGAGTGCTCATTAACCCAGTCCTCTCAGATGTGCTCTGTTAATGTGTGCGTGTGTTCCTCTGATTCTGGGGCTGGAAGAACTCAGCCCTGGGGAACCTAGTTCCTGCAGGATAGCTCCATTGGGAGGGAACTTGCAGCAGGGAGAAGTAGAGAACACAAGTCACACAAGCAGTACATTGATAGAAGTACAGAATCCCCCTTCCCCCGAAGAGTAACCCTAATAAATGAGCATACCCCATAGTAATGGGCAAAGCTGGTAACAACTTCTAATAGAAGACTATGGATTCTGGTACTTTCATATGGCATAACTGCAAAGCCAATGCATATGAAATGAAGCCCCACAAATTTTATTTTACTTTTTAAATCAGGAGTAAGTATAAAGTAGCAGACCTTTAGAAAACCCATTAAAAGTGGTTCATGAATAATTTTGTGAATAAAAGTAAAAAATAAAGACTTTTTCTTTGCAGGGTCATTTACGAGCATGTAGACAACCACCACATATTTGTGAACTATCTGAATTCTCACAGTTTCAAGCATTTTAGCACAAAGAGATTCATAATAAAATTAATAGCAGACGTGTATTTTTGTCATTTCCTAGTCTCTAGCTTACTCTTTCACCTGAAATGGGTGCAAAAACTACTACGTGACACACCATGAGTAGTCCACATGAACCATTTGCAAACAGCCAATAGTTTGAACATTTTTAATACAATCTACTTGTCAAATACTTATAATTAATACAGTAGCAAAAATTATATTGGCACATTAATGATTCACAAAGAGACGATAAAGCCACAACAAAAATGATTTGCAATGAATAATTTGACCAACTCTGCCAGTAAAGAATCTTGTATAATACTACTGTCTGCTTTTTTACTAAATAAAAATACTACAGACTAGAGCTGATCAAAAACTTGAATTTTTTCTTTTTCCATTTATCTACTGAAAAAACTGGGGGAGGGGAAAGAAAAACAATAAAAAGGAGCAAGAAAAGTAAAAGTAAAAAAAATCACAAAACAAAAACATTATTTTTTTTCAGTTTCACTGAAAAACTTTTGTTAGAAAATTTTCAACTAACTCTCCACTCATGGAGTTTGAACTGGCTTCATACTCCTCAAGGTGTCAAAGCAGTGTATGGAAGTTTATACTGCTGCTTCCTGTTCTGTGAATAAACAAAGGATTTCAGTCTCCAAGGCTGTCAAGCTGATACCTTTCACCAGCACTGGAGTCACACACTAAATCTTTTCAAACTAATTTTAAAATTTTGGTTACTTCACAGTGCTGCTCATTGGGTTTGATTCTGCCCCAAA
Source organism: Terrapene triunguis (assembly GCF_002925995.2). Lineage (NCBI taxonomy): Eukaryota > Metazoa > Chordata > Testudines > Emydidae > Terrapene > Terrapene triunguis. The sequence goes on along the minus strand of NW_020710908.1, from coordinate 865 downwards.
CCCACTTACTCTGACTGCCCTCACTAGCCCTATTTAACCACTGTCATCCTAGAATTCCAAATAGTTTTTTTTTCTTTTAGCCAAGGCACTTTTATTCCACCAGCTGCACTTTCCCCCTTTACTAACACACTATGTAGCTTCAAGCATCAATAAGTTAGAAATGGAGGAGGCTCATCTAGCCAACCCCTTGTAGCTCAGGATTGTCCTTAACAGAACATTTTCTAGTGCTTTATTGAGTCTAGCTGTTTGGCCTGGAAATCACTCATTCTCTTGTGTCTGCAGCACTTTAATATTGCTACTCACTGAGACTATTACAGGCTACCCATGTAACTGATGAGAACTTCCCCCACTCCATGCAACATGCTGGGAGACTTTTTTTCCTTGGCTCCCAACTAATCACAAGGTTGACAGTTGGCAGGATGAAAGGAAAATTATAGACTTGTATACTAAGATTACAAAGGCTTGTTTGTTAGAATCTGTAGTGAACAGCTTGCTACAGTTCTAATACACATAATGATACTTACCATTTATATAGCACTTCATATGTCCAAAGCACTCCAAAAACATTAACTAATTCATCCACATAACACTTCTATGAATTACTTAAACTTTCTCTGCCTTACCCACCTCTTAAATTAGAATGATAATATTTTCCTATCTTATACATGTATTGTGAATAGGATAAAAAGTTTCCATAGATTCTGGGGCTCTACCAACATTAGGGTGGGTTCAGGCTATATTTGGTTTGTGAACATCAGCCCACGTTCACAATGGGTTCATTAACCTGGACTCATACTGTTTGAACAAACTTACTACTGCTTACTCTCACAGATGTTCCTTCTTTTCCAGGCCCTAGGAAGTTCTT
>NW_020710907.1:0-4884 GCF_002925995.2 Terrapene triunguis | reverse complement strand
TTAAATCGACTTAAGCCTGGACACGTTTACACTACGAAGCCCTTTCTGTCGACTTAAAGGGCCCTTTAAACCGGTTTCCTAACACCACCTCGACAAGGGGATTAGCGATAAAATCGGCCTTAGGGGGTCGGAATTGGGTTAGTGTGGACGGAATTCGACATTACTGGCCTCCGGGAGCTATCCCACAGTGCTTCATTGTGACCGCTCTGGACAGCACTCTCATCTCAGATGCACTGGCCAGGTAGACAGGAAAAGCCCCGCGAACGTTTGAATTTCATTTCCTGTTTGCTCTGCGTGGAGAGCACAGGTGACCATGCAGAGCCCATCAGCACAGGTAACCGTGATGGAGTCCCAGTCCCAGTCCCAGGATCGCAGAAGAGCTCCAGCCTGGATCGAGCGGGAGGTACGGGATCTGATCGCCGTCTGGGGAGATGAAGCAGTGCTCGCCGAACTCCGAAACAGTAAAAGAAATGGCAAAACATTAGAAAAGATCTCCAAGGCCATGAAGGACAGAGGCCATAACAGGGACGCGCGGCAGTGCCGCGTGAAAATTAAGGAGCTAAGGCAAGCCTACCACAAAGTCAGAGACGCAAACGGAAGGTCCGGGGCAGAGCCGCAAACATGCCGCTACTACGCGGAGCTGCATGCCATTCTAGGGGGTGCAGCCACCACTAGCCCAAGCGTGTTCTATGAGTCCCTCTCTGGAAACGGGGAAGCGGGTTCGGCGGACGAGGAAGATGAGGATGGAGAGAACATAGATAGCTCACAGCAGCAAGGAAGCAGAGAAACCAGTTACCCCAACAGCCAGGATATGTTTTTCACCCTGGACCTGGAACCAGTAACCCCCGAACTCACCCAAGACCCTGAGGGCACACAGGGGACCTCTGGTGAGTGTACCTTTGCAAAAATTACACATGATTTAAAAACAAGCGTGTTTAATGATTAATGATTAATTTGCCCTGGCAATCGCGGCCAGTACAGCTACTGGAAAAGTCTGTTAACGTGTATGGGGATGGAGCGGAAATCCTCCAGGGACATCTCCAGAAAGCTCTCCTTCATGTACTCCCAAAGCCTTTGCAAAAGGTTTCTGGGGAGGGCTGCCTTATCCTGTCCGCCATGGTAGGACACTTTACCACGCCAGGCCAGTAGCACGTAGTCTGGAATCATTGCATAACAAAGCATGGCAGCGTATGGTCCCGGTGTTTGCTGGCATGCAGACAACATCCATTCCTTATCGCTCTTTGTTATCCTCAGGAGAGTGATATCATTCATGGTCACCTGGTTAAAATGGGGCAATTTTATTAAGGGGACATTCAGAGGTGCCCCTTCCTGGTCTGCTGAACAGAAATATTCCCCGCTGTTAACCACGCGGTGGGGGGGAGGGGTGAAGTGACCATCCCAGAGAATTGGGTGTGAGGGGGAGGGGAGTTAGTTGGGTTTGTGCTGCATGTTAAACCTGAAATCGCAGCCCCTCCTTTTACATTGCAAACCCATTTTAAATGGCACGGGTGCTTGGTATGGGAAATGAGGGCAGAACTGTTTGAAACCATCCCCACATGTTAAGAAGGTTAAAAAAGCCCAAAGACTATATGTCTTACCATGGCTGCCTGCAAGCTGAAATCTGTGTCCTGGCACTGCGTGAGTGATCTCTCACACCAAACCAGGAGACTCTCAATATAAGAGGAAAAATGCGACCTTGTAACGAAAGCACATGTGCTGTGTGATGTTGTGAACAGCAAAATCTAACGTGAAAGAGTCTACCCATTGTTCTCTAAAATGTATCTTTTTTAACAACCTCTCCCTTCTCCACCAGCTGCAAATCTTACTCCTTCGCAGAGGCTAGTGAATATTCGAAGAAGGAAGCGAAGGACGCGTGACGAAATGTTTACTGAACTTCAGACCGCCTCCCACGCTGACAGAGCACAGCTGAATGCGTGGAGGCAGTCAATGACTGATTTTAAAAAAGCCCAATATGAGCGAGAGGAGAGGTGGCGTGCTGAAGAGGAGAAGTTGCGTGCTGAAACGTGGGCTGAAGAGGAGAGGTGGCGTCAACTTGTAATCAGAAAGCAAGAGTCGATGCTCCGGCTGCTGGAGCATCAAAGTGATATGCTCCTGCGTATGGTTGAGCTGCAGGAAAGGCAGCAGGAGCAGAGACCGCCGCTACAGCCCCTCTGTAACCAGCAGCCCTCCTCCCCAAGTCCCATTGCCTCCTCACCCAGACGCCCAAGAACACGGTGGGGGGGCCTTCGGCCACCCACTCACTCCACCCTAGATGATTTCCAGTGCAATAAGTTTTAAAGTTTTAAATTGGAGTGTGTCCTTTTCCTTCCCTCCTCCCCCACCCATCCCGGGCTACCTTTCCAATTATCCCCCTAGTTGTGTGCTGAATTAATAAAGAATGCATGAATGTGAAGCAACAATGACTTTATTGCCTCTGCAAGTGGTGCTCGAAGGGGGGAGGGTAGTAGGGGAGGGTGGGGTGGTTGGTTTGCAGGGAAGTAGAGTTAACAGGGTGGTGGGGGAGGGGCAGAGGGTTCATCAAGGAGCAACAAACAGAAGTTTCACTCCGTAGCCTGGCCAGTCACAAAACTGGTTTTCAACGCTTCTCTGATGCGCACCGCGCCCTGCTGTGCTCCTCTAACCGCCCTGGTGTCTGGCTGCGCGTAATCAGCGGCCAGGCGATTTGCCTCAACCTCCCACCCCGCCATAAATGTCTCCTCCTTACTTTCACATATATTGTGGAGCGCACAGCAAGCAGCAATAACAATGGGGATATTCTTTTCGCTAAGGTCTGAGCGAGTCAGTAAGCTGCGCCAGCGCGCTTTTAAACGGCCAAATGCACATTCCACCACCATTCGGCACTTGCTCAGCCTGTAGTTGAACAGGTCCTGACTACTGTCCAGGCTGCCTGTGTACGGCTTCATGAGCCATGGCATTAAGGGGTAGGCTGGGTCCCCAAGGATCACGATAGGCATTTCAACATCCCCAATGGTTATTTTCTGGTCCGGGAAGAAAGTCCCTTCCTCCAGCTTTCGAAACAGAAGAGACTGCCTGAAGACGCGAGCATCATGTACCCTTCCCGGCCAGCCCACGTTGATGTCGGTGAAACGTCCCTTGTGATCCACCAGGGCTTGCAGCAGCATTGAAAAGTACCCCTTGCGGTTTATGTAGTCGGCGGCTTGGTGCGCCGGTGCCAAGATAGGGATATGGGTTCCGTCTATGGCCCCACCACAGTTTGGGAATCCCATTGCAGCAAAGCCATCCACTATGGTCTGCACGTTTCCCAGAGTCACTACCCTTGATATCACCAGGTCTCTCATTGCCCTGGCAACTTGGATCACAGCAGCCCCCACAGTAGATTTGCCCACTCCAAATTGATTCCCGACTGACTGGCGTTGCAAGCTTCCACAGGGCTATCGCCACTCGCTTCTCCACTGTGAGGGCTGCTCTCATCCTGGTATTCTGGCGCTTCAGGGCAGGGGAAAGCAAGTCACAAAGTTCCATGAAAGTGCCCTTACGCATGCGAAAGTTTCGCAGCCACTGGGCATCGTCCCAGACCTGCAACACGATGCGGTCCCACCAGTCTGTGCTTGTTTCCCGGGCCCAGAATCGGCGGTCCACGGCATGAACCTGCCCCAGTAACACCAAGATTTCCACATTGCTGGGGCCTGTGCCTTGTGAGAGGTCCATGTCAATTTCCTCATCACTATCGTCGCCGCGCTGCAATCGCCTCCTCCTCAGCTGGTCCTGGTTTGGCTTTGGCATGTCCAGGAGGCTCTGCATATACTCCAGGACAATGCGCGTGGTGTTCATAGTGCTCATAATTGCCGCGGTGATCTGAGCGGGCTCCATGATCCCAGTGCTGGCTATGGCGTCTGGTCTGAAAAAAGGCGCGAAAGTAGTATCTGACGGACCAGGGGAAGAAGGGAGGGAGGGAGAGAGGGAGGGAAGGAGGGGCGAGTGACGACATGGCGTACAGGTACAGGGAATTAAAATCAAGAAAGGTGGCTTTGCATCAGGGAGAAAGACAAACAACTGTCACACAGAATGCCCCCCCCCCCAAAGATTGAACTCAAAAGCCTGGGTTTAGCAGGAGAGAGGGGGGAAGCAAATGAATGCAGAATAAATCTATTTTTTACATCTTAAGACGACGGTGCAGAATGACTGATAGCCCTTGGCATTTTCTGGGTGCTTGGCAGCAAATACTGGGCGCTTGGCAGTAAGCCTTCAGGTCTATTGCACCATCTGATACCCACTGCAGTACGACAACGATGGATACCAATCGTAATATGCTATCTACTGCCCAAAAGGCAAGGGGTTGCTGCTGTGTAGCAATCTAGCCCCACTTCTGCCAGCCCCATGTATGCCAGCACCCAGATCACCATCGGCCTCTTCTGGGTGCTTAGCAGACAATACTGGGCACTTGGCAGAAAATAGCATACTACGACTGATAACCATCATTGTCTGCCCGGGTGCCCATGATTGACAGCCGCTGCAGTACGACGACGACGGATACCAGTCGTAATAAACCATCTTCTACCAAAAGGCAAGGGGCTGGTGCAATGCAGCACCACGGCTGCCAGCCCCACAGCTGCCTGCACCCAGATCGCCAATGAAGGCTACCAGTCATGCTGCACCGTCTACCGCCAAAAGGCAGTAAGCTGCTGCTGCTGTTTAGCAATGCAGTCCCACGTTTGCCGGCACCCGGAAGAGATATGGTGACGGTGAGCTGAGCTGAGCGGGCTCAATGCTTGGCGTGGTATGTTGTCTGCACAGGTAACCCAGGTAAAAAGGCGCGAATCTATTGTCTGCCGTTGCTGTGACGGCGGGGGAGGGGCCTGACGCAATGTACCCAGAACCCCTCGCGGCACTGCTTTGCATCAT
>NW_020710906.1:0-4428 GCF_002925995.2 Terrapene triunguis | reverse complement strand
GCTCTTGAGGCCGATTAGAGTTAAACATGGAAGGACAGAGTTTAAACATAGAAGAACTCTGGTTCATATATATAGGCCTAATGATGTCATCAGTTCCCTCCTTTGAGAATACTCAACAAGCTTTTGGCTGAGTTTTCTCATATTCTGTAGACAAGATACGATTGAGTGCCATAGAGCTGGGGTTCTCAATGAGAGAGTATGCTGGGATTTCTGGGGAATGGGGGGCACAAAGCTTACGGAGGAGCAATTTAAAACAAGCAATCAGGAGGAGGGTGACCAGGCACAGTACCACACCTGTGAGGAGGAGACACACAAGGCTATTTTCTAGTCCTCCTAGGTTGGGCAACCAACTCCAAAGGGAATCAAAAACTGTGGGTTCCCTTTCCTGAGCCTTCCACTGCTCAAAAGCCTGTTCGGCTGACAGGACGTGCTTGTTAATGTCCTGTGAGTTTTCTAGGACATAAGTACAACATTCACTCCCAATAAGGACACACACCCCGCCCTGGGAGGCTAAAACATAATCTAAGGCCTGTCTGTTTTGTAGGGACAGCAACCGGAGCTGGTAAAGCTCTGAGTTAAGGCTTTTCTCTATGGCCAAGGTCTCATTGGCATACTTGGTGAGAAACACAGAGAGCCTACGATAAAATCGAGCCAGTCGTCCCACCCCATAGGATGGGAGAAAGATCATACCCAATCTGTCTCCTTCTGTAATGGGCTCTGGGGTGGCATACAAAGATCTACGCTGCCTAGGGCAGCCAGGGGGCAGTTTAGGGAAGACACGAAGGGGAGGGGCAAGATATCCTAGCTAGCAGCTTCCATACCACCGATGCGGTAGCCACTTATAGGCAGAGGTACCGCAAATATAAAAGGAGTGGCCATTCCCTACCAAGCCATTATAACCGCTACTCCACCTATTTGTTTGTCTGTCATTAAATGATCCAAACCGAGCGGCAGAGTTGGATTTGCCGTTAACATAGACAGGGATGGAAGCGTCACTGTCAGGGGATAAATAATACTGACAGGTGCTATTCCCACCAAACCAGGTGTGATTGCTGGACTTAAACTGTCGATAGCACACCAAACCAGGGGCCACTGGCTGCAACCTAATAGGGGAAGGGATATACGTTGAATTGGCCTGCAGCTTCCAGGGGTCGTCCCTTAAAGCATACTGGGACTCAATGGTACAGTTCTGCTACAAGGGGGTACCCGAGGCATTTTTCCCCCTACTGAACCATCCCCAACAGATATCTGACCAATTCTGGGGAACTACCCTCCAGGGTAACCCTGCAGCATGGTGCGGGATTTGGGAGCATACCCAGCAGTTAGAGAGGTTAAACTCTTGGGCAAAACAAACCTTCAGGGACTCATGTGTTTGTCTCTAAGTTAGTAGCGATTCCTTTCCATCCCGCTTGTGCCTGGGGGGAAATGGGAGTTAACAAGAGGAGTGTCTCTATGGCAAAGAGCACCACTGTGGCAGACCCTGGACCTGAACTCATATTGGGCAGGTGACCCTAGGGCCTAACAATCACAATTCCCCAAATACCCACAAAATAACAATTACCAATAGCAAGCAGATTAAAAACAACAGGGACCAGGCCACCAGGTTAGGCCGGCACTGTGAAAATAAACACAACCAACGCTCAGAGGTCTCGCGGGGAGCACGCTGTGACTGTCCAAAGAGAGCACAGGGCATTCCAAGCAGACACTATTGTCGCTTGAATAACAGCTTAAGTCCCAGATTGTCTCTGGCAGTCTTCTCTGCAGACTGGACGGTCCACCGTTCAGGAGCAGGCACTGCTTTCAGGCGAGAATGATGAATCCAGTTCTTGTGTCCCTCAACCTTTGCTGCTGTATGGGAGACCAGTAGGACAGTGTGAGGTCCCTTCCACTTCTCTTGGAGAGGCTCGTCCTTCCAAGTCCGAACGAGTACGGAATCGCCTGGCTGCAAGGAGTGGATCGGGGCATCCAGTGGGAGAGGCTGCAAATCTTTGGTATACCTGTGGAGAGAACAAAGAACAGCAGACTGAGAGCACATGTACTGAGACAAGAAGCCACACCCCATTTCCCACTCCCCTGCCAGAACCGGTGTACCATACATAGGCCATGCCCTTCCAAACATAATCTCGAAGGGACTGAGCCCTAACCTGCCCTTAGGGAGAGCGCGAATGCGGAGCAAAACAAGGGGCAAAGCATCAGGCCACTTAAGGGAAGCCTCTTGGCAAACCTTTGAGAGGTGCCGCTTAAGAGTTTGATTTGTACGCTCCACTACCCCACTGGCCTGCGGTCGCCATGGCGTGTGAAGCTTCCAGGGGATCTGTAGGGCATCTGATATCTTCTGAACGACTTGGGATGTGAAGTGTGTTCCATTGTCAGATTCCATCCACTGGGGAAGCAATCTGAGCCTTACTCTGTGCCACTCGATATCCTCGGAGTCCAACAAAGTTCAGGAGGTTCACAGTGGCTTTAAGGCAAGAGGTTAGACCCACAGCAGCAATTAACAAGTCATCCACATATTGCAGGAGGAGGACTTTGTCCTCGTTGTCCCACTCCTCCAAGTCTCTAGCCAGGGCCTGGCTGAAAAGGGTGGGGGAATTTTTAAATCCCTGGGCCAGCACTGTCCAGCAAAGCTGCTTTCTAACCCTCCTTTTGTCCTCCCACTCGAAGGAGAAAATCTCCTGAGACTGGGGGTCAACCGGAATCGTGAAGAAAGCATCCTTTAAATCCAGGACTGAAAAATGGGTGTACTGCCCCCCTATAGAGGCCAACAATGTATACGGATTTGGAACAAGGGGGTGTAGAGTCTTAACCCGCTCATTAACTGCCCTCAGGTCCTGGACCAGCCGGTATGTGCCATTGGGCTTTTGTACAGGCAAGATAGGAGTGTTCCAAGCTGACTGGCATTCTCGAAGTACCCCGCACTTTAGGAACTGGTCTATAGTCTCCTGCAGTCCCTCTCTGGCTTCCTTTTTGATCGGATACTGCTTGATTCGCACTGGACCTTTTCCTGGCAAGAACTGAACAGTAATAGGAGTATGATGGGCTGCCTTTCCTGGGATCCCTGATGCCCATACCAGAGGAAAAACCCATTTCTCCCACTGACTCCACTCTGGGGCTTGCATAGCTGAGAGCTCAATTGCAAGTGTCATTATCCAGGCATTCTCTGGGGGTAAGGTGAGGCTTATTTCATCTTGAGTGAAATGCAGGGTGGCACCTAAGCGACAAAGCAGGTCCCGTCCTAATATTGGCGTTGGACAATCGGGGAGGTAAACCAGTCTGTGAGATAGAGTTCTGTTTCCCAAAGCACATTCCGCTGGGGCATATACTGGGCACTTAGTTCCTTTCCCTGTGGCTCCCACCACAGTGAGGGAATCTGCCACAGGCAGCTGAAGGGGTTGGTTTACAGCAGTTCGTGCAGCTCCAGAGTCTATTAAAAAGTCTATGTCCGAATCTCCCACCCGCATTTTTACTCGGGTTTCCGGGGGCAAGATAGTCCGTCTCCCCTGACACCCCTATTCTTGATCCTCTGCTGCCATCATAGGGGTACCTTCCCTTTCAGGGCACTCATTTTTCCAATGTCCCTCCTTTCGGCATATGGCACACTGGTTGCGACCCAGACGCCTTTCCTGTAAGCCAGGGCGCCCACGCCCACGTCCTCTCATTCCCTGGCCCCTTCCACCTTCCTGAAATCTTCCCCTGCCACCAGCCTGTACTGCTGCAACCATCATTTTCACTTGCCTCTTTTCCTTTTCTCCCTCCCTAAGGCTGTAAGCCCTGTTTGCAGTTTCCAGAATCTGTGCCATTGTCATGCCCATCAAATCCTCCTTTTTCTGCAGTTTCCTTTTAATATCAGGGGCAGCACAGCTGGTAAAGATACCCTTTATAATTGCCTCAGTAATCAATGGATAGAATCCCACCGAGGGGGCAATCTCTGGGACCTGAGGCACCCTGTCTTTATATGGTGGGGGTGTTGGAGCCGAAGGGGACACCGACTCTGCCATCACAACTGGGGGAGGGTTCTGGGGACTAACAGTAGTTACTACCGAACCTGTCGGAGTCAAATTACACCTTTGCAAAAGATCTGACCTATTTCTTAACAACATAAACAACTGTACATACATATGTTCATTCCATTTACCTGTACGCTGACAAAACAAAAGCAATTGAAGGATCGTATTATAATTAAGTGATCCCTCCGGTGGCCACCTTTCCTGGTCCTCTAGCTGATATTGAGGCCAGTCTACTGTACAGAATCTTTTCAGTTTACTTTTAATCAACGGATCCGATCCAAACACTTTCCAGTTCACCGGAATGCATTCTAAGGGCGTACACCTTGCCCTGCCTGCAGTACTCTGTCCCTGCCCCATACTCTAGGGAGACACTGGGCGTCCCCAGGTCAAAACAGGTAAAGTCCCCACTGGACTGTTCCTA
>NW_020710905.1:0-1455 GCF_002925995.2 Terrapene triunguis | reverse complement strand
GAGCACACCAGCAAAAACAGTTTCTCTCCTCTTATACTTTACAACTAAGCTCCCCCTCTACCACTCCCCCCTCTACTCCCCCTCCCCTCTCTACCGAAGGCATGTTTATACATTTAAGCCGTTAAATCATTCTAGGGCTATGTGACAATGCGGTTCTGGTGGAACCCAACTGAGAGTGCCAACTCAGGACAAATTGCTCAAACAGGGCAGTTACAGCCCAAGGCTGGGGTTTTTCCACCTCTAAGGCAAACCAAACCAGCCAGTCTAAGAGGACTTCGGTCTCACCCCACTGGCTAACCGCAAGTCTCACAAGCAATCTCCTTAGACCCTCCAGTTTCCCAGTATCACCACCAGTGCCACTTGTTATGGGGACAAATGGTTATGAAAACCAAGACCCCAGTAAAAGAAAAAGGTTCTCCTGATCCCAAAGGACCAAGCCCCAGACCCAGGTCAATATACAAATCAGATCTTACCCACAAATCACGCTGTTGCCAATCCTTTAGAATCTAAAATCTAAAGGTTTATTCATAAAAGGAAAAAGATAGAGATGAGAGCTAGAATTGGTTAAATGGAATCAATTACATACAGTAATGGCAAAGTTCTTGGTTCAGGCTTGCAGCAGCGATAGAATAAACTGCAGGTTCAAATCAAGTCTCTGGAATACATCCCCCGCTGGGATGGGTCCTCAGTCCTTTGTTCAAAGCTTCAGCTTGTAGCAAAGTTCCTCCAGAGGTAAGAAGCAGGATTGAAGACAAGATGGAGATGAGGCATCAGCCTTATATAGTCTTTTCCAGGTGTAAGAACACCTCTTTGTTCTTACTGTGGAAAATTACAGCAAAATGGAGCCTGGAGTCACATGGGCCAGTCCCTGCATACTTTGCTGAGTCTCAAGGCATATTTGCCTTCTCTCACTGGATCCATTGTATAGCTGATGGTCCTTAATGGGCCATCAAGCAGGCTAGGCAGAGCTAACACCAGCTTGTCTGGGATGTCACCCAGCAGCATAGCATAAGTTTGAAATACAGACAGTATAGAGCCAATATTCATAACTTCAACTACAAAATTGATACACACATATAGACCGCACAATCATAACCAGTAAACCATAACCTTGTCTTAGACACCCCATTTGACCCCCTTTATACAAGATTTGCGTGCCACTACAGGACCTTGGTTGCAACAATGATCTATATGGTCCCAGATTATATCAATAACGTCACAGGCTATAAATCTAGCTTGTTAGTAACATTCCTCTAAACAATTATTTGGTTCTGCTTACCCTTCGTTTATTACCCCTTCTCCATCTAGAAACATGCAAACCTCATCATTATCGCTTGGTACCTGGTATGAGGGGGGGGGGGGTTGTAATTGGTAACTGGCTATTTACACATTCCAATTCCTGTCCTTGGCTCTTGAGGCCGATTAGAGTTAAACATGGAAGGACAGAGTTTAAAC
>NW_020710904.1:0-5443 GCF_002925995.2 Terrapene triunguis | reverse complement strand
GTAATTAGGTAAGCTCCGGGGGGAAACGGGCCCTATTTGGCCAACAAACTGGCGACTCCGCTGGGACTTCTCTCCCTGTGGAGGACACTGACCGACGACCGAAGGCGATTCCGAGGAGTGGCCACCTCGAGCTGTTGGTTTGCTCGGGCCTCGGGTCGTCACAATCGGTCGGGGCGGCTGTGTCCTCTCTAAAGAGAACTCCTAACGACACGGAGATAAGACGGTGCCAGAAGAAGGGGAAGGTCCAACAGCCGGACGCGGCCACTCCGGGCGGTAAGTGCGTTTACCTCTTGGGTTTGAGGGATAACGCCCCCGCAGTGTAAATTGGGCCCTTTGGGTAATCCCTGTGTGGGAAGGTATTGTAGATGGACAAATGTTTTGTGGTTATGATAACAAAGCAGGCAACGTTTAATAAATAATTTCACTAACTTTCCTAGTCTGTGGGCCGCACTGGACAATTACTGGGACGTAGAAAAGCCCCAGGGCTTGCTTTTATTCTTGGCAAGGGTACTGTTTTTCTTCATACTAATGATATGCTGGAAACCAAAATTGTAAAAACCAGGTATAGGACTTAAACCGACTCTAGCTGCACCGAGACTCCTGCGAGGGGAAACCCCGTGACCAGGATATCTTGATCGCAAGGGGGGTCGGTCGAACCCGTGACCAGGTTTAATTAGACACGAGCATAATGGGGTCCGGACAAAGCACATATGCTGGGACACCCTTGGAATGTATGTTAACATATACGTTTATGGTGTTAAGAAATAGGACTGATATCTTGCTCAAGTGCCATTTGACTCCGACAGGCTCGGTAGTAACGGCTGCTAAACCCCAGAACCCTCCCACTGTTGTAATGCCAGAATCGGTGTCCCCTTCGGCTCCTTCAGCCCCACAGGCTTTAGAGAGTATCCCCCCGCTTGGTGGGATTGTATCCGTTGATTACTGAGAGTGTGGTAGCCCGTCCAGGAACACAGGATCTTGTGTCATGTTGCTTTTAACATCTGGCTGCTTTTAAGGCAGAGGCAGGAGAATTCTCAATGAATCCAAGCAAGTTCATTTCTATCTTTGAAGGTTGTCTAGCTAGCCATAAGCCTCACGAGGGAGGACTCGGGTAGCCTTATGAGTAAGAATGTTTAAGGGAAGAGACCAGGAAGGGTGGGGGCTAGTTGAGAAACCCACCCTCCTAGCTAAATTGGTAGTGAAAAAAAAAAGCCGGTGCCCATGGAAGGGACGGTTCAGCAAGAAAAGCAGGATCGGGCCCAAGCAGGCAGGCAACAGACAGAGAGATTGGAAAACAGGTTGGAAACTTTGAGGGCATAGTGGAAGGAAAAGAGTAAGTAATTATAAGCATGGGGATTTCAAATCCCCAGAATAACAATTGGAATGGTAAAATCTGAGTTGATTGGGTGTCGTTTTGGGAGACAAGCAAGTGATTTAAGAAAAGAGAGTGAGAAGTTAACTCTGTAGTTGCTAGAGGGAATCAAGCAGTGAAACTTGGTAGGAATGTCTGTAAGTAATTCAGGCAGGAGGTTATTTAAGTGGAATTATTCGACTATGAATACGTTAGTCTAATTTGCTGAAGAACACTCCTGCTGTATACAATCTGTGTTTTATAAGTTTGAGATGAATTGGTATTGTTTTAAAGTTGCAAAACTGAGAATACTTTTGCCAGACACAGGAAACTAGTGTTGTTTAAGGTATTTAGCATTTAATCCTTAAGGTGACTTAACGCTTTACAAGATTTAAAATGTTTTAACTAAAGACCAAAGGTTGTGGCTGCAGCAGGGTAGTCAAAGCCAGGAAAATAAAAGATTTGAATTTGTTTTTGGGTAACAAAATAGCAGATAAAAGATCTGGTAAAGAGAGAGAAGGCATTTAAGGTTTAAAAAGGGAAAGCTATTAGACACCAGAGGTTGTACAGAGTGAAATCCTGAGAAGTGAGTGTGCTTGTCCTGGTTTGTTGCTTCAAAGCTTTGCACAGAAATTATGTTACTGGAAAGGTGTTTGATGGCAACGAGTATGTGTTAATGGTTGGAGAAAAGGTGTATGAGTGAAGAGTGGAAGGTTCCTTTGGAAGTTAGAAGAAGCCGAGAAAGGGAGAAGAGGAAAAAGCACAGAATGAGTTAACTGAGAGGAAAATACAGCTGGCCTCAGTCCAAGGACATTGTTCATAGCCAAGACTTTGCTGACAACCAAGAAAAAGGGGGGGGCCTGAATGTGCCCAAGCAAGTGAGATCTGCAAAATACTGCAAGGCATAATGAGGACAACAGAAGGGTTAAAAGGCAGTTTTGCTGGATAGTATTGGCTCAAGGATTTAAAAATTCCCCCACTCTGTTTGGACAGGCTTTGGCCAGAGACTTGGAGGAGTGGGATAATTCAGACAAAGCCCTCTTGCTGTAATATGTAGATGACTTGCTAATTGCTGCTGTGGATCTAATCCCTTGTCTCAGAGCTACTGTGAGTCTCCTAAACTTTATTGGACTGCGAGGATACAGGGTATCTCAAAGCAAAGCCCAAATTGCTCTTTCAGAGGTTCAATATCTGGGATTTCACATCAGGCAGAGAGAGAGACAGCTCTCAAACGAAAGGAAGGAGGCTATCTGCCAAGTTCCCATCCCCAGCAAACGGCTTAGGGCATTCCTGGGCATGGCAGGTTTTTGCAGAATATGAATTCCAGAGTTTGGACTGTGGGCTAAACCTCTGTATAAATGTGTTAAGGGAACGGAACATGACCCCTTTCACTGGTCCCCAGAAGCGGACAGGGCATTTCAGCTATTAGGTGCCTGGAAGCGTCCTGTGGCATACTTTTTTAAACAACTGGATCAAGTTTCAAGGGGATGGCCAGCCTGTTTGAGGGCGGGTCGTAGCTGCTGCTCTAGTGCTTGGGGAAGCTGGAAAACTGACATTGGGAGGAACTATGTAAGTGTATATTCCCCATATGGTCCGAGCCTTGCTGGACACTAAGGGTGGTCTTTGGCTCACACAGGCTCGGGTTGCTCGGTACCAGGCGAAGCTGTTAGAGAATCCTGAAGTCATCCTACAGATCTGTCCCTCCCTTAATCCAGCTACGCTGCTACCAGAGACAGAAAAGCAGGAACATAACTGTTTAGAAATCATAGATGTTCAGTATTCTAGCCGCCCAGATCTAAAAAAAAAAATCAGCTACTCCCAAATGCTGACTTGGAATGGTATACAGATGGAAGTAGTACTGTTGTGGATGGGCAAAGGGGGGCTAGTTATGCTATTGTGTCTCTTCATGATACTGTGGAAGCTAAGAGTTTACCGGCAGGAACATCTGCCCAGCTTGCTGAACTAGTGGCCCTGACCCGTGCCCTTGAGCTGGCAAAAGACAAACGGGTTAATATTTTTACTGTTTCAAAGTATGCTTTTGGGGTATTGCATGCTCACGCCGGCTTTTAGAAGCAGTACAACTCCCCTCAGCAGTAGCAGTGGTACATTGCAAAGCCCATCAGAGGGAAGATCAAGATGTAATCAAGGGCAATGCCAGAGCAGACAAGGAAACTAAGCGAGCTGCTATCCTGAAATCACCAACAGAGGAGAATGCCCAAATGCATGCCCTTATCCCATCAGTGGGTGAGCTTGCAGCCCCTCAGTACTCCCAAGAGGACAGAAACCTGGCTGACAGTCTCGGTCTCCAGGAAAAGGAGGGATGGCTTTATTCCACAGAGGGAAAAATCCTCCTGCCCAAGGGCCTGATTCAACCAGTGTTGCAGAAACTGTATCAAACCACACACGCAGGCAGAGAGGCTCTTATCCAGCTCATGAATAAATATTTTCTAACCTCTGGACTTAAACCCCTAGCATCACAGGTACAAGCTGAATGTTTAATTTGTCAAAAGAATAACCCTTGACCAGAAGTAGCAGTGCCACCAGCCACCCTGGAACCTACCCCAGGCCCAGGATTAGTGTGGCAAATAGACTTTACTGAGTTTCCCAGGACTCAAGGGTACAGGTACCTTCTCGTCTTAGTGGATCGATTCAGCGGACGGCCTGAGGCCTTCCCATGTCGCAACAACACTGCCAAGACAGTGGCTCTTAAGTTTGTTAAGGAGATCATTCCTCGCTTCGGCCTTCCTCAGTGGATGGAATCTGATAATGAAACACACTTCACATCTCAAGTGGTTCAAAAGATATCAAGTGCTCTGCAAATCCCCTGGAAACTCCACACACCCTGGTGACCACAAGCCAGTGGAGTAGTGGAACGCACAAATCAGACACTCAAGCGACACCTCTCAAAGGTCTGTCAGGAGGCCTCTCTTAAGTGGCCTGATGCTTTGCCCCTTGTGTTACTTTGCATTCGTGCTCTCCCTAAGGGTAGGATATGGCTTAGTCCCTTCGAGATTATGTTTGGAAGAGCATGGCCTATGAATGGTACCCCAGTTCTGGCAGGGGAGTGGGAGATGGGGTGAGGTTTCTTGTCTCAGTACATGTGCCCTCTGTCTGCTGTTCTTTCTTTTCTTCACAGGCACGCCAAAGATTCACAGCCTCTTTTGCTGGATACTCCGGTCCACTCCCTGCAGCCTGATGACTCCATTCTCGTGCGGACCTGGAAGGACGAGCCTCTCCAAGAGAAGTGGAAGGGACCCCACACCGTCCTGCTTGTCACCCATACAGCGGCAAAGGTCGAAGGACACAAGAACTGGATTCATCACTCTCGACTGAAAGCAGTGCCCATTCCTGAACAGTGGACTGTCCAGCCTGCTAAGAAGACTGCTAGCGACGATTTGGGACTTAAGCTGCTATTCAAAAGACAGTAAGGGTCGCTGGGAATGCGTTGTGATCTTTCTGAATAGTCACAGCATACTCCCCGCGAGAACCCTGAGCATTAGTTTTATTTTTATTGATAATCCTGATTGCATGGAGCTTAATCGCATTTTGTCTTTAGAGTATGGCCTGGTCTACACTACGACTTTAATTCGGATTTAGCTGCGTTAATCCGAATTAACCCTTCACCCGTCCACACTACAGAGCCAGTTAATTCGAATTAAAGGGCACTTAAAATCGATTTCTGTACTCCACCTCGACGAGCGGAGTAGCGCCTAAATCGATTTTGTTAATTCGAATTAGGGTTAGTGTGGCCGCACACCACCGAATTACTGTGTTTAAATTAATGGGGTAGTGTGGCCGCACACCACCGAATTAATGTGGTTAAAAACCGAATTAAGGTGCTTAGTGTGGCCGCGCACAATCGAATTTATACAACCTGTTTCCCAAATTCGAATTATCTAAATTCGGATTAATCCTGTAGTGTAGACATACCCTATGAGAAAACTCTAACAAAGGTTTGTTGAGTGTTCTCAAAGGGGGGATTGTTGGGATCCACTAGGCATAGCTACCAGGTAACTCGGGAGAGCGGAAAGCCAAGGTGTCGATAAAACTCTTTTGCTTTGGGCCTATCTGAAACCCCCAGACTCCATCTTG
>NW_020710903.1:0-1854 GCF_002925995.2 Terrapene triunguis | reverse complement strand
TCCCTGCTCCCCCCCGCCCCTCTGCCTACCCGTGGGATTGCCTCCTGACGCTGCGAGCCCCGCGCTGCTCTCTGAAGCAGCCGGCAGCACGCCCCTTCGGGCCGGGCGGGAGGGGGAAGGAGGCACAGGGCTCCGGCATTGCCTCCTTCCAGGCACCGCCCCCCGCAGCTCCCATTGGCCGGGAACAGGGAACCGCGGCCAATGGGAGCTTCGTGGAAGGTACCTGGAGGAGCGGCAACAGCAGCACAAGCAGGGAACCCTGAGCCCCTCCCCCTCCCCCAGGGGCTGCAGGGACACGGTTCCAGCTGCTTCCTGGAACAGAGCAGCTTGGAGCCGGGGGCCAAGGCAGGCAGGGAACCTGCCCTGGCCCCAGTGAGCGCCGCTGCCACCCTGGAGCCGCTCTAGGTAAGCGGCACCAGGCTGGAGCTCACACCCTGAACCCCTCCTGCACCCCCAACTCCCTGCCCTGAGCCCCCCGCCACATCCCACACCCCAACTCCCTGCCCTGAACACCCTGCACACCTCCTGCACCTCAACTCCCTGCCCTCAGCCCCTGCTGCACCCTGCACCCTATCTGCACCCCCTGGGGGCAGTGTTGGGGTGGGGACTTCAGGGAAGGGATTGGAATGGGGCAGGGAAAGGGTGGGAAGAGGTGGGGCAGGGGCGGGGCCTAATTGGAAGGGGTGGAGTGGGGGCAGGGCCAGAGGCAGTGGCGGGGGGTGTCAGTGATGCGGCCCTCAGGCCAATGCACTAGTCCTCATGCGGTCCTCGGGGTCATCTGAGTTTGAGACCCCTGCTCTAGAGCAGGGCTGGAACAGACTGGCAGAGCAGCATAGGACAGACTCTTCTGTCACTGTGCTATATCTGTTTCGTGTGTAACCCACTAGTCAGTGGGTTACATGTGGACTTCACTCTCCAGAGACCTCTCTCAGGTATCTTTCAGGAGCAGTAAGTTCACTTTCAAATTTTGAAAGTGTATCAAGAAATAGAAACAATCACAGACAACAAACACAATAAAGCCAGTATATTGTTCACTGTATCCAGCAGATGGCAATCTGCTTATAGCACCAGATAGAAAACAGCGAGCAGAATCTCCTAACTGCTAATATGTGCCCAAGGATGAGTGTGTTGAGAGGAAAGAAGTTGATGGTCATAACATATTTTAATTTTGTGTATTTAAAAAAAATTTTTTTTAAATGAGTGAATTTGAAAAAGGCACTGGATGGCAAGCAGGCCTTATATAATAAGGTAATGAATAAACCATATAACTATTAAAACACTTATTTTTAAAATACTTTCAATTTACATACACATTCCATGAAAGAGAGTACCTATCGTTTGCTCCCTAACAGATTTTAAAAATACAACTAAACAGAGTTCTCCAGGAATGCTTTGACCAATAAGTAACTTAAATCATTAATATTGAACAATTCAAAGAAAATAAGATAAGAAAATGAGAACAGGAGCAAGGTCTGGACCAACCCTATTCAAGGAAAACGTCATCCTAGATGGGGAATTTTATCTTCCCAGATCTTGAATGTTTGATGCAGATATTCAGGGATGCAAAACAAAGATTCCTGAATGGGGGAGTAAAAACTGTTTCCTGCATGATTAATAGTGGTTTCTAATGAAAGTGTTGGATCTTTTAAGAACTATTCCCCAACTATTAGAAAGAAGACAGTCTGAAAGCAGAAGGATGTGAAAGGACTCTGTTACTTACAGTAGAACCTCAGAGTTATGAACACCTCAAGAATGGAGGTTGTTTGGAACTCTGAAATGTTCATAACTCTGAACAAAACATTATGGCTATTCTTTCAATAGTTTACAATTGAGCATTGACTTAATACAGCTTTG
>NW_020710902.1:0-1419 GCF_002925995.2 Terrapene triunguis | reverse complement strand
GTAAGCGGCACCAGGCTGGAGCTCACACCCTGAACCCCTCCTGCACCTCAACTCCCTGCCCTCAGCCCCTGCTGCACCCTGCACCCTATCTGCACCCCCTGGGGGCAGTGTTGGAGTGAGGACTTCAGGGAAGGGATTGGAATGGGGCAGGGAAAGGGTGGGAAGAGGTGGGGCAGGGGCGGGGCCTAATTGGAAGGGGTGGAGTGGGGACAGGGCCAGAGGCAGTGGCGGGGGGTGTCAGTGATGCGGCCCTCAGGCCAATGCACTAGTCCTCATGCGGCCCTCGGGGTCATCTGAGTTTGAGACCCCTGCTCTAGAGCAGGGCTGGAACAGACTGGCAGAGCAGCATAGGACAGGCTCTCCTGTCACTGTGCTATATCTGTTTCGTGTGTAACCCATTAGTCAGTGGGTTACATGTGGACTTCACTCTCCAGAGACCTCTCTCAGGTATCTTTCAGGAGCAGTAAGTTCACTTTCAAATTTTGAAAGTGTATCAAGAAATAGAAACAATCACAGACAACAAGCACAATAAAGCCAGTATATTGTTCACTGTATCCAGCAGATGGCAATCTGCTTATAGCACCAGATAGAAAACAGCGAGCAGAATCTCCTAACTGCTAATATGTGCCCAAGGATGAGTGTGTTGAGAGGAAAGAAGTTGACGGTCATAACATATTTTAATTTTGTGTATTTAAAAAAAAAAATTTTTAAATGAGTGAATTTGAAAAAGGCACTGGATGGCAAGCAGGCCTTATATAATAAGGTAATGAATAAACCATATAACTATTAAAACACTTATTTTTAAAATACTTTCAATTTACATACACATTCCATGAAAGAGAGTACCTATCGTTTGCTCCCTAACAGATTTTAAAAATACAACTAAACAGAGTTCTCCAAAAAGAACAGGAGTACTTGTGGCACCTTAGAGACTAACAAATTTTCTCCAGGAATTCTTTGACCAATAAGTAACTTAAATCATTAATATTGAACAATTCAAAGAAAATAAGATAAGAAAATGAGAACAGGAGCAAGGTCTGGACCAACCCTATTCAAGGAAAACGTCATCCTAGATGGGGAATTTTATCTTCCCAGATCTTGAATGTTTGATGCAGATATTCAGGGATGCAAAACAAAGATTCCTGAATGGGTGAGTAAAAACTGTTTCCTGCATGATTAATAGTGGTTTCTAATGAAAGTGTTGGATCTTTTAAGAACTATTCCCCAACTATTAGAAAGAAGACAGTCTGAAAGCAGAAGGATGTGAAAGGACTCTGTTACTTACAGTAGAACCTCAGAGTTATGAACACCTCAAGAATGGAGGTTGTTTGGAACTCTGAAATGTTCATAACTCTGAACAAAACATTATGGTTATTCTTTCAATAGTTTACAATTGAGCATTGACTTAATACAGCTTTG
>NW_020710901.1:0-1217 GCF_002925995.2 Terrapene triunguis | reverse complement strand
GCACCCAGATCGCCAATGAAGGCTACCAGTCATGCTGCACCGTCTACCGCCAAAAGGCAGTAAGCTGCTGCTGCTGTTTAGCAATGCAGTCCCACGTTTGCCGGCACCCGGAAGAGATATGGTGACGGTGAGCTGAGCTGAGCGGGCTCAATGCTTGGCGTGGTATGTTGTCTGCACAGGTAACCCAGGTAAAAAGGCGCGAATCTATTGTCTGCCGTTGCTGTGACGGCGGGGGAGGGGCCTGACGCAATGTACCCAGAACCCCTCGCGGCACTGCTTTGCATCATCCGGGCATTGCGATCTCAACCCATTATTCCAATAGGCATGGTGATCATAGTGCTCATAATTGCCGCGGTGATCTGAGCGGGCTCCATGATCCCAGTGCTGGCTATGGCGTCTGGTCTGAAAAAAGGCGAGACATCACAGTCTATATGTATTATGTGTGCTGCCAACCCTGACATAACAACATCCTCCCCATACTCTGTATGTTCCCCCAATGACCGACAACTGACTCCTCAAATCTTTTGTACCGTTTATTTTTAAATATTCTATAATAAAATTTATATCTGACGGACCAGGGGAGGGAGAGGGGGAGGGAGGGAGGGGCGAGTGACGACATGGCGTACAGGTACAGGGAATTAAAATCAAGAAAGGTGGGTTTGCATCAGGGAGAAACACAAACAAGTGTCACACAGAATGCCCCCCCCCCAAAGATTGAACTCAAAAGCCTGGGTTTAGCAGGAGGGAGGGGGGAAGCAAATGAATGGAGAATAAATCTATTTTTTACATCTTAAGACGACGGCGCAGCATGACTGATAGCCCTTGGCATTTTCTGGGTGCTTGGCAGCAAATACTGGGTGCTTGGCAGTAAGCCTTCAGGTCTATTGCACCATCTGATACCCACTGCAGTACGACAACGATGGATACCAATCGTAATATGCTATCTTCTGCCCAAAAGGCAAGGGGTTGCTGCTGTGTAGCAATCTAGCCCCACGTCTGCCAGCCCCATGTCTGCCAGCACCCAGATCACCATCGGCCTCTTCTGGGTGCTTAGCAGACAATACTGGGCACTTGGCAGAAAATAGCATACTATGACTGATAACCATCATTGTCTGCCCGGGTGCCCATGATCGACAGCCGCTGCAGTACGACGACGACGGATACCAGTCATAATAAACCATCTTCTACCAAAAGGCAAGGGGCTGGTGCAATGCAGC
>NW_020710900.1:0-6338 GCF_002925995.2 Terrapene triunguis | reverse complement strand
CAGTTCTTTCCCACTCGCCTCACACAATCCTCGCTTCTACAAATCTCACGTTATCAGGGCTACAGTTAGCCTGACTCTTGCTAACAAACTGTCATGCATTGCAGTTCTTTTCTGACAGTTCTGTTTCTGCTTCCACAACCCCCCCTTTTGTACTTCTAGTACAACAAACATTCTCAAACCTCTATTTGCATCAAGTCCTGGACTTCAGATTCTACATCAGATGTTTCAATCTTAGCGGTTCTGGTTGGATGTAATGACAATGCATGATTAGCATAAACATGAAAGGTATTACTATTATTACATCTTTTACAACAACAATAACATAATCCTAAGCTAACTAGTAGCAACACAAGCAATAACATTCCCATAGCAATAATATAATGGGGTTGTTGTACAGTCTTAGTCACAAAGCACAATACATCATACTTAGTACATAAAGTGGATACTCTATAAGCAGTCTGAAAGGCATACTTTTCAACTTGATATATATTTTGAAGCATGTGAATTTGCCCTTGTACTTCAGAGATTTTCTGAATCTCTGGTAACAGTGAAAACAAATTCTGAAATCTATCAGGTACTAAACTAGTCCAATTAAAGGGTATCTAGAACCTAAGGGCTACTTGAAAAATTCTATCTGCAGGCCAGTAAATAATATGATTGCCTGCAGTGGTAATGAGATTAAAATGTATGTCTTGCAATGTGGTGGCTTTAACATACACACAGCTATCATTAGCTTGAAAAAGTAAGTGTCCTGTCAGGGTAGTTCCTTGTCCCCTACCCTCCCAGCAAACGTAGTCATAAACAGTGACAACTTCTCCTGGCTTCAGTTTACGTATACACTGAAGCTGTGGGGGTTCTAATGGCCAAAATGTCCATAGACTACCTAACCCCATCCAAATGTCAGGTGTAATCCCAGGAGCACTGACTAAAAATCGATTGGGCATACCAGGAGGTCTAATTTCCCAGATGTCTTGGTGAATTACCCAATCCCACATGCATCCTCCCCATGGACCCGGCAGGATTCGGTATGTGGGAGCCCACACCCCCTTTACCGGTCCATATGCTTGGAAGGAGCATTGAGAACGTCTGCACTTCCACCCAGAAAGTCTCCAAGTATGTCTCCATGCCACAGATCAGATGGTACTCCTGATGTTTCTGTAAGGGCAGTGGGCCAAGCCTGATGTTCTAGATCATTCCGAATGGCCATCAGCTGGTCATTCAGGAAATCCTGAATCTCTGAACATGCTAGATCCCACTGCAATGCCTTCCCAGCCTCAGTGATATTCAATACCATCTCTGTCAGCAACTTCTGGGTCATTGATATTAATTGCAATAAGGTACAGGTCACATTATTAGTCACTGGAATAATTTCTATGCAGGTAAAATTTCCAGTGGCAAAACAAACTCTGGGTGTTCGTTTAATTGTTCACTAATTGGGTGACCAAATAACAATAAGGGCCTCTCTCATTTAACACAGTGCAAATTCCAGGAACATTCGCTATAGAACCCATCAATTGCAATTATTAATTCTTGGGGTTCGCTGGTAGTGATATCATATACTTTTATCTCCACTGATCCATTCTTTTCCATTCAATTGTTCGCTTATATGGGATATCCTGAACCTTAAAAATATATTTTTTCAAACAATATTTAAATAAATCACTAAAGTGTGAAGGCCTTGGCCATTGGTTTTATCAAATCTATGGCATTGTCTGTATTTGGATGTGTTACAGGGGTAATAGTGTAATGGAGGAGATGGCAGGGGCAATGGCAACAAGGTGCCTTTGGTACTTATCATTTAAAATCCAATTAGGGAGGGCAATACATGCTGAAGGACTTATCCAAAACACAGGGCGCAGCCTGTAGAATAAATCCAATCCCAAAATCCAATCAATACCACGTTCCCAAGCATGGGTCCCACAAGTTTCTTCCTGCCAGTGTATAATTCTTTGTTTCTTCACCAGGGTCAGTTCTTAATGTCTCTTGTAGTCAGGAATCCCTGGACTTTGTGGTTTCAATGAAGCAAGTGTTCCTTCTTCTCTTTTCCTGAAACAGTGTGGTTTAGCATCATACAGGGGAGAGGTTACTAGCACATCACCCTGTAATGGTTTTGCTTCTTCTAGGAAAATCCAAAGGCACAGTAGGTCTGTCAGTGGACAAGGGAGAGGTTACTAGCACTTCACCTTGTCCTCCTTCCCTGCTGTCCAGGAGGCACAGCAGAGCTAGCAGGAGAAATAGGCTGATCAGCAGCTGGAGAATCCTCTCCAGGTGGAGGGGTCTTTTTGCAGTGAGATGCATGGGTCCAGGTGGGCAGTCCTTGGCACTTCACAGCAGTGTTGGTGGTTAACAGCACTTAGAAAGGGCCTTTCCAATGTGGAGCCAAAGCAGTCTTTCGTTGATGGACTTTACATAGACTCAGTCTACTTGTTTCAATGAATGGCAGGGGTGCTAGGGCCTTTGGGGAGCGCTTCTCTACCTGTGAAAAAACCTAACACATTTCATTAATGCCTGGCAGTGTTTTGCAGATTTCAGTTGCTTGGGCACATTCAAGCCCCGCCCCCCTTTTCTTGGGGGTCAGCCAAGTTTTGGCTGTGACCTTGGATGAGCCTGCTAGCTGTATTTTCCTCTCAGTTAACTCATTCTGTTCTTTTTCCTTCTCCCCTTCTTGGCTTCTTTTAACCTACAAAGGAAACTTTCACTCTTCACTTATACACTTTTTCCCAACAATGAACACACACACATTGCCATTATACAGTACATTAGTCTTATTATTCAATGTATGCCATGTACACCCTTCCAGTAAAATAACTTTATTACAGAGCTTTGGAGCAACAAACCAGGACAAGCACACCCACTTTTGAGGAGTTCACTCGGTACAACCTCAGGTGTCCAATAGCTTTCCTCCCTCCCCAGCCCTCTGGCTAGAAATCTGAGGTAGCCAGAAGGATCCCATGGGCAATATGGGGAGTGGGTTAACCTTCCATGTCCTTGCTTCCAAAGACTGTTGGTATGCAAATTTTAACAACAATTTTTCAATTAAAAAAATCTGGCCAATGAAGTTTCTTTTTCTTACTTAAGCAAATGTATTAGACTTTAGTATATCACGTTTTCCTGATTTATCCAAACACTTTGTATTCCAAGTTGAACAAAACAAGTATCTGCTTTTTGATTTAACCCTTCTATTTAATTTTGAACTAGACTGTCTTATGAAATTATTAAACCCAACAATTCTGGCCACAAGACAAACACCACAAGACAGAACAAAGAACACAAAAATAATTCCTATTGTACCAGTAAATGCATGGTACATTGAATGCTGTTCAGCTGGCATCCGTTTTCTCTGATGATCTGAAAGACAAAAGAACAGAGGTCTACCCCTTCTGGGTAGTCAGTCATTGCTTAATATATTTCCTTTATATACACATACTCTTGTTGATTTCAGGCAAAACAGAGGAATTACCCCATATTTCCTTGTATTTGTTTCATAGGCAGCCCAAGTTTCAGTGGCTTCTACCTTATTAGTTAGAAAATTGCATTAATACAGATGCTTTCTGGCTTGCTTCCAGATCCAAAGTTATCCACAGCTTAAAGATTCTTACTTAAAAAGGGACACAATTAACTTTCTCAAACTTTTGATTGCCTTTTACTTCTAACTTCTGCTTTCAAACACACAGTGATCTGAAAAAGACAACACAACCTATATTGGTAGGTTTGCATTTCTTTTACCTCTGCTACAATATACACTGCACATGTTCTGGGGAAAATGCACATCCTATCCACAATTCAATTTCCACAACACTAGCCACATCCATTTCTACACAAAGTGTAACTGTTTCTTTTGTGCTTACAAAATCTCTATGCACCCCTAGTAAAGTGACAGCTCGACCACACAGAGCCAGGGGCACTGTCCTTCTCTCTTTTTACCAGATCTTTTATCTGCTATTTTGTTACTCAAAAACAAATTCAGATCTTTTATTCTCCTGGCTTTGACTACCCTGCTGCAGCCACAACCTTTGGTCTTTAGTTAAAACATTTTAAATCTTGTAAAGCATTAAGTCACCTTAAGGATTAAATGCTAAATACCTTAAACAACACTAGTTTCCTGTGTCTGGCAAAAGTATTCTCGGTTTTGCAACATTAAAACAATACCAATTCATCTCAAACTTATAAAACACAGATTGTACACAGCAGGAGTGTTCTTCAGCAAATTAGACTAACGTATTCATAGTCGAATAATTCCACTTAAATAACCTCTTGCCTGAATTACTTACAGACATTCCTACCAAGTTTCACTGCTTGATTCCCTCTAGCAACTACAGAGTTAACTTATCACTCTCTTTTCTTAAATCACTTGCTTGTCTCCCAAACCGACACCCAATCAACTCAGATTTTACCATTCCAATTATTGTCCTGGGGATTTGAAATCCCCATGCTTATAATTACTTACTCCTTTCCTTCCGCTATGCCCTCGAAGTTTCCAACCTGTTTTCCAATCTCTCTATGTGTTGCCTGCCCGCTTGGGCCCGATCCTGCTTTTCTCGCTGAACCGTCCCTTCCATGGGCACCGGCTTTTTCACTACCAATTTAGATAGGAGGGTGGGCTTCTCAACTAGCCTCCACCCTTCCTGGTCTCTTCTCTTAAACATTCTTACTCACAAGGCTACCCGAGTCCTCCCTCGTGAGGCTTGCCACTTGGGCAAAACGCATGGCCCATTGGCGTTTAACTATTCAATTCTCTCTTGTGGCAAACACACTGCTCTTACACCATATGCAAACACAAATGGTTAAATTCTGACAAGTCCCTGAAGGGCCGGTACTTGCTTAGCCAGTGCTTCCTTTTCTGCCTGGAAGTCCTGTCTCAAGGCTTGCAACTTGCCCTGGGCATAGGTTTGAGTTGCTGCCTGGTTCATGATCTATGCTCTTAATTGCTCAATTCTAGTTATCAAGTACATAACTCTTCCTATTACTCCAACTTTTCTATTGCCCAGTCCTGCTACGACTGGGGTAGATCCACCTGACACCCTTCCTGGTCAACCGGGGTGGAGAGAGGAATGCTAAATCCCTCTCCGGTTCTCAGACTTACTGCGGCTGAGAGTGGGCACACTTTCATACTCACACACGTACGTCCAGACTGGCCACGTCTGTGTATAACGTTGAGAGAAGGCGCTGTGCAATCTCCAACTTGCTTCCTCTCTTGGGAGGGCAGTTCTTTTACACCCTGAGGTCTCCTGGGG
This sequence comes from Terrapene triunguis, assembly GCF_002925995.2. Taxonomy (NCBI): domain Eukaryota; kingdom Metazoa; phylum Chordata; order Testudines; family Emydidae; genus Terrapene; species Terrapene triunguis. Next base: position 1,104 of record NW_020710900.1, on the reverse strand, counting down.
CGTCTTTTCAGTGATTCCAGTCCAGGCCGGCTGCCTGTGGTTTCTTCAGCGTCCCCAAACCACGCCGGCTCCAGGGTCGCAAAGGCAGACTGTTGGATCTCACTGGACAGTTAAGCTTTGCAAATGTAATCTCAGCACTGTAACTTGTATTGCCCTTGGTTTGACTCTGTCTATATTTTTTCACAGCCAGCTGGGGCCGAAAGCAGTTTTCTTTGTACTTAGCCTGGTCTGCATTGATTCTTGACCTTGAACGCAGATTAACTTTCTCTTTATCTCTGGACCAAGCTGAATTTCAAATTAACCCGTTCCTTTCCTCAATAGACAAATTGCTCCCATTGTGTGTCAGAGGCTTTTTTTGGTGATTAAAAGCTCCTCTGAGATGTATGATCTTATCTAGATTGAAGGTACCTTCTAGTGGGCATTGTTTAGATGAATTTTTCACGCGTGTAATGATTCCAATTCTCTAAATACCTGCAGGTTTTAGGACCATAATGTACGTACATGAAATAAACTGGGGTACCCTTAGGGGGTGAAAGGGAATCCTTAGACTGTCCCCCACCCATTTTCCAATCACACACACAGGGAGGAGGATGCCCTGTCCGCGCTAGCGGCACATAAACTAAGGATCTCTCCCTACAGGGTATTCACACAGGAGAGACTAACGAGGGTAACCATGACCTCCTACACCTCCCTTCAGCAAAGAGCGTCGGCTAATCTCAGAGAGACGGCGCCGCTTACTCTGTTGCATCCAGTGAGATGGTCAGACTGTCAGTGGCTCACACGGAGAGGAAAAGGGGAGGGAAGATGGGTTCACACACTCCTAGACCCAGGCAGCCTCCTCGCCGGACAATGCCAGGCCGAGTTAGCGTACCGTGGGTCGGATCTCCTAAAAGATCCTCTAGTTACCGGGCTTGCGTTAGAGTAGTTATGGTCACGAGCCAAAAGACTTCGCAGAGTACTCTGGGCGTCTTCCGGTAACACTCAATTCACACTGGTGTGTACACACACACACACACACACACACACACACACACACACACACACACACACACACACACACACACACACACACACACACACACACACACACACACACACACACCA
>NW_020710899.1:0-1520 GCF_002925995.2 Terrapene triunguis | reverse complement strand
CGGGCCCCCGCGTGTTGCCTCCCTCGCCCTGTGGCTGGGAGGGGGCAGCGGGCAGCAGCAGCACGCGGGGGCTGGACAGATGCTGCTGCGGTGTAAAGGCGAGGTCACTAAGTGGCGGTGCTGCTGGAGGGTTGGGAACAATTAAATATTTACCTAAAATAATTTTCAGCTGGCCCCTTTGAATCAGCGCATCAAAGCACTCGTTTCGGTTCCCCGTTGAGACGCCACCTCCACTCCATACAGGATAATGGCACTAAAGGGGAGATTGGGCATTGTCTTGGCCGGGCGGGGGGGAAGCGTATTACGACAGCCTGGTTGCCGTGCTCTGAATTCACAATGGCGCTCATTTCCTCGCTGATGCAGCAGGCAACTCCCTGCAGGCCAGATGCCTCGCCCCTTTACACGGGGAGGTAACCGGGCTTTGAGCAGCGTCAGAGATGCTTCAAGGGTGTCACATCTATGTAGGCTCTTTCCTGTAGTATCTAACTGGATTCCCAATGGGGAAATTTCCTTTATAGTGTCTAGTAATCTAAATCACTTTGAAGACTACAACTCGTTAGAGATACTGTAATTCTTAAAGCCTGTGGTAGCAGTTCTGGAAGTGTTACAATTAGGTTAATGTATCTAGCCATGTGTTTGCTGTCTGATGTTGCAGTTTCCTGCTATTCCTTCTCACTTAATCATCATAATTGTAGCTCGACCAGTTCTCAACGGCTTTAGGGACAGGGGGTAAATGCCTTGTCGGTGTTTGTCTCATCAAGGTGCAGTTATTGGTTAGGGCCCTCGGCAGGGGCTAGGTCCATGGAACTACAACAGGCATGTCGGATTGCTCCTGGCAGCCTAATGCAATTATTAAGTGCGCTTTTCAAAACCCTATTTCAGTTCTGGGAGGTCATCAGTGATGAGCATGGCATCGATCCCACTGGCAGCTACCATGGCGACAGTCCTTTGCAGCTAGAAAGGATCAACGTTTACTACAATGAAGCTGCAGGTAATTATACACCACTTATTTCTTCAGATGGTTATAATTTCGCTAAGTAAACCAAAACAAAAGTCAGGTGTATAGATATACAGTTAATTATATTTGGGACAGCTACTGTAAAGGAATTTGCTATTGGCCACTGACCCTTTGTTAGAGGACTCTGAGTCTTTCCAAGATGGCTCTACTTAATACTCTTTCCCTTCTGTCACTGCAGCAGTCTTTCCAGTGAGCTGTGTTGAGGCTGCTCAGAGCAAAGCAGCCTGCTGACTGCAAGTCTGTTATACTGGTTTTTGTTCCTTTTACAGGTAATAAGTATGTACCCCGTGCAATCCTTGTCGATTTGGAGCCTGGTACAATGGACTCTGTCAGATCTGGACCATTTGGCCAAATCTTCAGACCTGACAACTTTGTCTTTGGTATGTAACATTATGTATAACTGCAGCTGCTGTAGCCTTTGGCTCCTGTGTTGAGACAATGAATTTGAAACATCCCTGTAGAACTGCTTACATTAATGTTTTACTGCATACATTCAGTGTGC
>NW_020710898.1:0-2561 GCF_002925995.2 Terrapene triunguis | reverse complement strand
ACATCCAGGCTGGCCAGTGCGGGAACCAGATCGGAGCCAAGGTAAAGGGCGGGGCCCCCGCTTGTTGTGTCCCTCGCCCTGTGGCTGGGAGGGGGCAGCTCAGTGGTGTGCGCACGCGGGGGCTGGCGTGAATTAATGCTCCGCTAGTCTTAGTGCCTGCGCTGTATTATGTCAGGCTATTGACTGTCACTGGCAGCGTCCCCAGAAAGCGGAGCCTCCTTCCGAAAGGCGGCTGCTTTAGTGGTTGGTTGGTGTCCAAACTATGTGACGCTTTAGGGCTGACCTGGGTATTCTGCTCGCTCGCTTAATGAGAGCCACAAAGAACAGAGGCGATCCCGGCAGTGTGCGGGCGGACTGGGGGCGGGGGGGAGAGTCCTCTCTTCACAGAGCCTGGCTGTCGTGCTCTGAATCACAATCCCTCTCGCTGGCGCAGCCGCAAGCCCAGCATCGGGTGCCTCCCTGCAGGCTCCAGCCGCCTCGCCCTTTGCACAAGGGGCTGCGCCTTCTCCGGGATGAATCAGATCCCCCGAATGCTGGCCACGCCCTCCTTGTCAGTGTCAAAGCAGTCGGACAGTCCGCATAGCGAGGGCATTGCAGACCACCAGCCCCATCTGCCCTTGACATCCCGCAGCTGTGTTCTGCCCCGCCCAAGCCCGCAGCCCCGGGGTTCTGCCCTTAGTCTGGCTGAGTCTGAATAAATGGCACTCGCACTTGCTGATGACTCTTAAAAAATCAATTGCCACGTTGCTGCTGTTCTTCCCCATCACTGAAGCGCTCTAATTGTAGCTCTGCACCTTCTGACGGGGAAACGCCTTGTCTGCAGTGTCAGTCATCCTGCTGCCGTTATTGGCTAGGTTACTCCACTGGCCACTCTACAGGAAGGGGGGAAGGGCTGTAGAGCAGGGGTTCTCAAACTTGAGCAACCTGAGGACCCTCATTTTGATTTAAAATTTTTCAGGGACCCCCAAGCCTCCCTGCTCAGCCCTTGCCTGGTCCCCTTCCCCACCCCTTATCTGAGGCCCTGCCCCCCCCTCACTCTATCCTTCCCCCCATTTCTCGCTTTCCCCCACTCTCACTCACTTTCACCAGGCTGGGGCAGGGGGTTGGGGTGTGGGTGAGGGGTGTGGGCTCTGGGGGGGAGCTTGGGTGCAGGAGGGGGTGAGTGGTGCAGACTCTGGGCTTGGGCAGGGGGTTGCGGTGTGGGAGAGGGTGCAGGTTCTAGGAGAGAGTTTGGGTGTGGGAGGGGGTGATGGGCTTACCTCAGGCAGCTCCCAAAAGCGACCAGCACATCCCTCTAGTGTGGGGAGGATGGTCTCCGTGCGCTGCCCCTGCCTGCAAGCACCACCCCCACAGCTCCTATTGTCTGCAGCTCCTGGCCAATGGGAGCCGTGGAGTTGGTGCCCGAGGAGGGGGCAGCACGTGGAGACCCCCTGGCCCTCCACCCCAGGGGCTGCAGGAATGTGTCTACCGATTCAAGAAACAGGGGGGAGCCAGGACAGGTGAGCCTGAAAGTGTGCCAGGGAGGAGGAGTTTCTCAGCGGGGCCTGTGGACCCTCTGGAGTCCCTTCAAGGACCCCAGTTTGAGAAATGCTGCTGTAGAGCATTCAAAGGCCTGTTGACAGTATGTGGAGGAGGGGAAGGTCACACTGCTGACAGCTTAATACAATTATTAACTGCCCTTTTCAAAACCGCATTTCAGTTTTGGGAGGTCATCAGTGATGAGCATGGCATCGACCCCACTGGCAGCTACCATGGTGATAGTGATTTGCAGCTAGAAAGGATCAACGTTTACTACAATGAAGCCTCTGGTAACTATTTTGATTTTGGCTCGGTGTCCTCCTGAAATCAAAACTAAACGTTCTAAAGCACATACGTGCATCAGAGGTATATGTAATTAACTTCAGTGCATTTTACACTTGGTAAAATGCTCCCTCTGAATTGCTATTAAATCCTTGGCAAAGCTTTAACACCTACTTCAAATTCAAGTCATAACTTCACTCAAGGCTGTTCTTTTAAAATACCATTTCTTCACTTGTCTGGGCAGCAGCAGTCTGTCTTCAGTGAATTGTGATGAGGCTGCTCTGAGCACAATAGCCCACTTGTTAAATAGCTGACTGCAAGTCTGTAATCTGGCTTTTGTTCCTCCCACAGGTAATAAGTATGTACCCCGTGCAATCCTTGTTGACTTGGAGCCTGGCACAATGGACTCTGTCAGATCTGGACCATTTGGTCAGATCTTCAGACCTGACAACTTTGTCTTTGGTATGTAATTGTATATATCTATGGTTTACTATTGTCATAAAGCTTTAAATTGAACACCCACTCTGTGCTTAACACTAACACAAAACTGACCTAGCTCCATGAAACTAGAGACTTAAGTAGGTAACTGAGGCTTGCATTGCATGGTACTTAGCACAATGGGGCCCTGATCCTTGCTGGGAATTCCTAGTATTGCTGTAATGTAAATAATGTTCTGTTCTAAACAGAGCATGTAAAACTTCTCCTTCGTATTCCGGTGACTAAATCAGCATCTTTCCACTCCACCTTCCAGGTCAGAGTGG
>NW_020710897.1:0-4964 GCF_002925995.2 Terrapene triunguis | reverse complement strand
GGGGGGGAGTAGACTCTTGAACCCAGGAAAGTCCCTGCCAATTAAGACTGGGTAGGGGAGCTTGGGGACCACCCTGCAGTCATCTTGGTAGTACTTCCCTGGATCTCAATCCGTATTGGAATTGTGGGGTAGAAATTTACTGTGCCATGGACACATGTCACTCCAGTGCTCTTGGCCCGGCTCAGTTGGTCTTGCCCCACTAATTTCCCTGAGACCAATGTGACAGCACTCCCAGAGTCCACCAAAGCTATGGTCTGGATGCCATTCATCTTTACTGGCCTGGTGTACTCATGTTGGATCGCAACCCCCACCAGGCTGATTAGGCCACATTGGTCCCCGGGATCCCCCAGATTACATTGCATGGGCTCCTCCCTGTTGGGGCACTGGGCTGCTATATGCCCCAACTCCCCACACTCATAACAGCGATATCTCATTCCGGAAGTTGCCCTCTGTCTTGGGCCCTCTGACTCGCTTCCCCAACCTTCTTCCTTTAGACCCCCAGGTCCCTTTGGGGCCTCAGGCCGCTCCTTGGTGCCTGTTCTTCCAGCTATGGCTTTCCTGGAGTTCTCGATGATCCGGGGCCTCGGGGTTGGGACTGGTTTCCTAAAACGCCGTGTTTCACCTCCCGGGGTTTCGAACAGTTCACGGGCTGCCAGTTGTCTCTCTACAAGGGTGACTAGTTCGTCATAGGTGGAGGGGTCATTCTGGCCTACCCAGGCTCGGAGGCCCAAGGGTAGTTCCCTCGTATAGTGATCCAGTACCAGGAGCTCCATCATTTTCTCTGAGCTGAGAGCCTCCGGGCGTAACCACTTCTGGGCTAGGTGGATTAGGTCAAATAGTTGTGATCACGGTGTCTTGTCTTCACAGTACTGCCATTCATGGAACCTCCGGGCTCTCAAGGCCGTTGTTACCCCTGCCCTGGCTAGGATCTCCGCCTTCAGTCGGGGGTAATCTGCTGCCTCCTCTGTGGTCATATCATAGTAGGCCTTCTGGGCCTCCCCGCACAAAAATGGGGCAAGGATCCCTGACCACTGGTCTCGGGGCCAGGCCTCCCTCAGAGCTGTCCTCTCAAAAGCCAGGAGGTACGCCTCCACATCATCCTCCCGGGTCATCTTCTGCAGACAGTAGCTGACACGTATGGTCCGTGTCCCATCATACCCGTGGCTCAGCTCCGTAAGGACCTTCACTTGGTTCACTAGTTCCTGCAGCATGGCCCGATCTTGGGTGGCCTGGGTCATCAGCAGGTGATTGGTCTCTTGCTGCAGCCGCACGGCCTCCTGTTGGGCAGCTGCCTGAACCCAGGTAGCCTCCTGCTGGGCGGCAGAGGCTTGCACCAGTGCTTTGACCAAATCCTCCATCTTGAGGCAGGGTGGTTGTGACCCACTCTGGATTATGTTCATGGCGCAGAGATCCCACCGCTGACACCACGTGTGACAAGATGGTCGATATAGTATGGTGGGTCCTGCACTTTTCTTGGTGGGGGGGGGCTAAAATACCACTCCTTACCCCTGCTCTTGGGGCACCAAGGGCCCCACTAGTGGCCCAGGAAGGTGGTAAAGGAGGGAAGCGGGGGAGGGGTCTGGGTTTGCTCCTCACTCTGAGTCCCAGCCCCTCTCAACCCCTGCAGGTTCTTACCCTCTTCTCCCTTGGGTGGGGTACCTTCAGTCCTTAAACGCTGGGGGAGGGAATGTCCCTCCCCTGCTGGGGCAGGGTCTCCCTTACTCCGGTTTTCTGTTCCTCCAAGTCTAACAGCACACCTCCAAGCTCCAGTCCTCTCTCCTTCCTCCTTCCCCGTGACTGCCTGAAGCAGGGGGTTTTATTAGGTTTCTAACAGGGCCTTAATTGATTACAGGTGCTCCAATTAACCTGTAGCAACCCTCCCTAGTCTACAGGGAACCACGCCTTAATTAACCTAGGGTTTATATACTTCCCTTCTACCACTTCCCACTGCTCCCTGGCCCTCCTGTATCACATATCCCCCTCCCCTGCTCAACGCCATAGGGTTGGGCTACTTGGGACGAAAGACAGTGTTGTCGTGATAGGCCGTCCGCGTTGCTGTGTTGGCTGCCGGCTCTATGCTGGATTCGGAAGTGAAAAGGTTGTAGGGACAGGAACCATCTAGTCACTCGTGCATGCCTCTCCTTATTTGTGTGCATCCATTGGAGCGGGGCGTGGTCCATCACAAGGGTGAACTGCCGCCCAAGTAGGTAGTACCGTAGAATCTCCATGGCCCATTTAATTGCTAGGCATTCCTTTTCTACTACGGCGTACCGTTGCGCCCTGGGCAGGAGTTTTCGGCTGAGGTAAAGGATCGGGTACTCCTCATCTCCCACCATCTGTGAAAGGACGGCCCCAAGTCCTACCTCCGAGGCGTCTGTAGGATGAATTCCTTTGTGAAATCTGGGGCTATGATCACTGGATGGCTGCAAAAGGCTGTCCTTAGGTCTGTGAAAGCTTCCTCTGCTTCCTCAGTCCACTTAACTATCTCCAGGCCCTGAGATCTTATTAGGTTCGTCAGAGGCGCTGCCCTTGTGGTGAAGTGAGGGATGAACCTGCGATAGTACCCTACTATCCCTAAGAATGCTCTGACTTGTTTTTTCGGATTGGGCGGGGCCATTTCTGTATTGCCTCCACTTTGTTCCACTGGGGCTTCACCAGGCCCCTTCCAACTACATACCCGAGATATCTGGCCTCGGCTAGCCCTATTGCACATTTGGATGGGTTAGCGGTGAGGCCAGCCTGTCTAAGAGTATCTAGTACTGCTTCCACTTTCCCCAGGTGTGTCTCCCAGTCAGGACTATGGATTACCACGTCATCTAAATAGGCAGAAGCATACTTGGCATGGGGTCGAAGTAATCTGTCCATCAATCGTTGGAAAGTTGCGGGGGCCCCATGGAGCCCAAAAGGGAGGACGGTATATTGGAAGAGGCCGTCAGGTGTAGAGAAAGCGGTTTTTTCCTTTGTGTCCTCAGCCAGGGGGATCTGCCAGTAGCCCTTTGTCAAGTCCAAGGTGGTCAAGTATCGGGCCTTGCCTAACTGATCCACCAGCTCATCCACATGTGGTATCGGGTAGGCATCGAATTGGGATACCTCATTTAACTTTCAAAAGTCATTACAAAACCTCAGGGTGCCATCAGGCTTGGGGACCAAGACAGTAGGCCTGGACCACTGGCTGTGGGATTCCTCAATCACCCCAAGTTCCAGCATCTTCCTTACTTCTGCCCTAATTTCTTCTCTTTTTGCCTCTGGTATGCGATATGGTTTTATGGTCACCCTTGCTCTGGGACAGGTGACAATGTGGTGTTGGATCAGCGTCGTACGGCCTGGTTGTGTGGAGAACACATCTTGGTTCTGCTGGATCATTTCAATGACCTCTGTTCATTGTTCTGGGGCTAATTCGGGGGATATCCTTACCTGCCCTTGTGGGCCATCTGCCTGGGGTGTGGCCGGCAGGATGGCCAGGCACGTCTCCCGATCGTGCCAGGGTTTCAGTAAATTGACATGATAGATCTGCTCTGGCCTTCGGCGGTCTGGCTGCTTTACCTTATAATTCACCTCCCCAACAGCTTCCACGATCTCATAGGGTCCATGCCAACTGGCCAGGAGCTTACTTTCTGCTGTTGGTACCAGCACCTGTTCTCCTGGTTGAAATTTCCGTGTTTTTGCCTGACGATTGTAGTAGGTTCGTTGGGCCTCTTGTGCTTTCTCCAAATGTTCTCGTACTATGGGGGTCACTTGGGCTATTCATTCTCTCATCTGGGCTACGTGTGCAATGACATTCTTCCCTGGGTTGGGTTGTTCCTCCCATTCCTCCTTCGTGATGTCTAATATGCCACGTGGGTGGCGTCCATACAGTAGCTCGAAGGGGGAGAAACCAGTAGAGGCTTGGGGAACTTCTCGTATTGCAAACATCAGATATGGTAGGAGGGTATCCCAATCTTTTCCGTCTTGGGCCACCACCTTTCAGATACTCTTGAGAGTGCGGTTAAATCGCTCAACCAGACCATCTGTTTGGGGATGATAGACCGAGGTCCGCAAGGCTTGGATGCGGAGCAGGGTACATAAGTCTTTCATTACTCTCGACATGAAAGGAGTCCCTTGATCTGTCAGGATCTCCTTAGGGATGCCTACCCTAGCAAAAACCTGCACCAGTTCTTTTGTGATTGCCTTGGACGTGGGGTTCCTTAAAGGAATGGCTTTGGGGTACCGTGTAGCAGAGTCCAGGATGACAAGTATGCTTCGGTGGCCCCGGGCTGTTCTTTCTAGTGGGCCCACTAGATCCATTGCTATTCTTTCAAAAGGAACTTCAATTATGGGCAAGGGTACCAACGGGGCCCTTAACTGAGGTCGGGAACTATGCAGCTGGCCTTCTGGACAGGAGGTGCAATAGTGTTGGACTTCTGCCCGTACCCCCGGCCAGTAGAACCTTCTTAGGACTCTATCCAGGGTCTTGTCTATTCCTAAATGTCCCCCAAACAGATGACTGTGAGCTAATTCTAATACAGCCCTTGTGTGCTTCCATGGCACCAAGAGCTGTTCTACTACTTCCCCCCATATTGGCACTACCCGGTACAACAGATCCTGCTTGATTATATAGTATGGCCCTGTGCCTTTGGTTTTCCCTTCTACTGGCACGCCATTTCCCTCTACTACCTCCTCCCTCACGTTTGCATATAGTGGGTCATCGTCTTGGTCCTGCCCAAAACATTTGCGTGCGGGACCAATCTGGCCTGATTCTATTGACTTGGGTTCCCCTCCTTCTTTTGGGGTGGTTCTGCTCGTGCTGGAGGCAGTCTCTCGGTCTCCACGAGCCTTCCTCCCAACCAGGGCAGCTTTCTGGTTTGCTGCCAAGATCCTGGTTTCTAATCTTTTGTCTGCTCTCCTTTCCCGTCTGGATTTCCGGGACTTCCCAGGGGGTGAAAATAACTCTGGGGAAAACCCAGCAAAAATTGTGGTAGGATCAT
>NW_020710896.1:0-5922 GCF_002925995.2 Terrapene triunguis | reverse complement strand
CTGTCACCGCCTGAGGGGCTCGAGGCGGACTTCAAAGGGTCCGTTGGCCCGGTGTGCTTAGCACCAATAAAGACACCGAGGGGAGAAAGCAAGCCAAGTTTATTCCAGAGCTCTGAAATGACACTAGGAGACCAGCATGTCTCAAATCCAGTGCCCCAAATACAAATAACTTTTACCTTTTTATACTTCAAGCAGTTTCTATGTAAGCCTCTGTCTGTTAACTCCCTAGTATTCCTCCCACCCCTCCCTTCTCTAGCCGTTACAATTAGAAAAGTTCCCATACGCCTGTGAGAAAACTTTCCCAGTCTCTGCGGCCTTGAGTTAGACATCTGCAAAACTAACTATTCCTCTTTCTTATCTCTATTATTTCTGCTAGTGTGAGTAAAACTGAAGCCATCTGCTAAAAACGCTGACCAATACATTTTTGCTGTAGCCTGTAAGCATTACACACAGAAGTAAGTGAGAGTTCACAAGATGGAGTCTGGGGGTTCCGCTAGGCCCAGAGCAAAAGAGCTTCATCGACACTTTGGTCTTCCACTCTCCCGAGTTACCTGGTAGCTATGCCTAGGGGGGGGGTCCCCAACAATCCCTCCTTTGAGAACACTCAACAAACCTTTGTGAGAGTTTTCTCATACTCTAAAGACAAAATGCGATTAAGCTCCATACAATCAGGATCATCAATGAGAGGATATAAGGGAACCTCTGGAGAGGGGGAGGTACAAATCTTACATATGAGCACTTTACAGCAAATGACCAAAAGAATAAGAACAAAACATATTACAACACCTGTGAGCAAGATGCGAACAATGCTTCCCCCTATATCTCCTAGTTTCCCTAAACCAGGTATCCAACCCCAAAGGGAATCCAAAATAGTGGGTTCCCCTTCCTGGGCCTTCCATTGATTAAAGGCCCGTTCAGCTGACAAGATGTGCGTGTTAATGTCCTGTGAAAACTCTGGGACATAGGTACAACACTCTTCTCCAATAAGGGCACAGACCCTGCCTCGTGAGGCTAACACATAATCTAGGGCCTGACGGTTCTGTAAAGCCAGCAGTCGAAGCTGGTACAGCTCAGAACTTATGCTTTTCTCTATGGCTAGGGTATCATTGGCAAACTGAGTGAGAAATTTAGACAGTCTTCTGTAAAGTTGGGCTAGTCGTCCCACCCCATAGGAAGGGAGGGCTATCATCCCAAACCTGTCTCTTTCACTGATTGGTTCTATGGTAGCTCTTAAGGACCGATAGTACCTGGGACGACCGGAGGGAGCCTTGGGTAGAATGCGGAGGGGAGGAGCAAGATAGCCTTTGTAACAGCTACCATGCCAACCATTAGGAAGCCATTTGTAGGCACTAATACCACAAACCCAAAAGGCTTCACCATAACTAGCCCTTCCATTGTTACCTTGTGAGTCCTGTAGGGCAGTTTGTGGGGAAAGGGTAAAGAATGCAGCTCCGGTTTGCCACCCGGTGGCATTCAGTAAAGGAACAGTGAGACTTATACCAGGACCAATATAAAATCTACACTTACTGATGCCCGCAAACCAGGTATGTTTACTTGTACTGGCTTGCTGATAACATATGAGACCAGTGGGTGGAGAACGTAAACGAATAGGCTGGGGCTTACGAGTGGCCTTATAATGGGAAATCCAAGAGCCATGGTGTAGGCCATAAGGAGCTTCCGCAGTACAGTTAGATCGCAAACCTAAATTGTCAGAGGTGCTGCTGCTGGTAACCATCCACCTTTGACAATAGTCTGACCAATTTTGGGGTACTACTCTCCAGGGCAATCCCGCTGAATGATGGGGAGTCTGGGCACATATCCAACAGTTGGAAAGATTGAACTCACGGGCAAAGGCAATTTTCAGGGCCTCATATGTGTTGGTAGCCATATCTGCAGGGATGGCTTCCCACCCTGCATGCGATGTGGGTGAAACAGTAGGTAACAGAAGAATTGCCTCTGTGATAAAAAGAAATGCTGTGAGAGACCCTAAACCTAAACCCATATTGTAATCACCACAACCCAAATACCCAGAGTACAATAAGAATTATTGACACTAAACAAGTCAAAAAATAACAAGACCAAATACACAGGCCAGGTCCGCCTTCTGTGAGAAAATAAAACCAATGTTCAGGGTTCTCGCGAGGAGTATGTTGTGACTGTTCAGAAAGATCACAACGCATTCCCAGTGATCCTTACTGTCTTTTGAATAACAGCTTAAGTCCCAAATCGTCGTTAGCAGTCTTCTCCGCAGGCTGGACAGTCCACTGTTTAGGAATGGGCACTGCTTTCAGTCGAGAGTGATGAATCCAGTTCTTGTGTCCTTCGACCTTTGCCGCTGTATGGGTGACAAGCAGGACGGTGTGGGGTCCCTTCCACTTCTCTTGGAGAGGCTCGTCCTTCCAGGTCCGCACGAGAACGGAGTCACCAGGCTGCAGGGAGTGGACCGGAGTATCCAGCAGAAGAGGCTGTGAATCTTTGGTGTATCTGTGAAGAGAAGAAAGAACAGCAGACAGAGAGCACATATACTGAGACAAAAAACCACACCCCATTTCCCATTCCCCTGCCAGAACTGGGGTACCATTCATAGGCCATGCTCTTCCAAACATAATCTCGAAGGGACTAAGCCCTATCCTACCCTTAGGGAGAGCACGAATGCGAAGTAACACAAGGGGCAAGGCATCAGGCCACTTAAGAGAGGCCTCCTGACAGACCTTTGAGAGGTGTCGCTTGAGTGTCTGATTTGTGCGTTCCACTACTCCACTGGCTTGTGGTCGCCAGGGTGTGTGGAGTTTCCAGGGGATTTGCAGAGCACTTGATATCTTTTGAACCACTTGAGATGTGAAGTGTGTTCCATTATCAGATTCCATCCACTGAGGAAGGCCGAAGCGAGGAATGATCTCCTTGACAAACTTAAGAGCCACTGTCTTGGCAGTGTTGTTGCGACATGGGAAGGCCTCAGGCCATCCGCTGAATCGATCCACTAAGACAAGGAGGTACCTGTATCCTTGGGTCCTGGGAAACTCAGTAAAGTCTATTTGCCACACCAATCCTGGGCCTGGGGTAGGTTCCAGGGTGGCTGGTGGCACTGCTACTCCTGTTCGAGGGTTATTCTTTTGGCAGATTAAACATTCAGCTTGTACCTGTGATGCTAGGGGTTTAAGTCCAGAGGTTAGAAAATATTTAGTCATGAGCTGGGTGAGAGCCTCTCTGCCTGCGTGTGTGGTTTGATGCAGTTTCTGCAACACTGATCGAATCAAGCCCTTGGGCAGGAGGATTTTTCCCTCTGTGGAACAAAGCCATCCCTCCTTTTCCTGGAGACCGAGACTGTCAGCCAGGTTTCTGTCCTCTTGGGAGTACTGAGGGGCTGCAAGCTCACCCACTGATGGGATGAGGGCATGCATTTGGGCATTTTCCTCAGTTGGTGATTTCAGGGTAGCAGCTCGCTTAGCTTCCCTGTCTGCTCTGGCATTGCCCTTGGTTACATCTTGATCTTCCCTTTGATGGGCTTTGCAATGCACCACTGCTACTGCTGAGGGGAGTTGTACTGCTTCTAAAAGTCGGAGAATTTGAGACCCATGCTTGACCGGAGAGCCTTGGGCTGTTAGCATTCCCCTTTGTTTCCATAAACCAGCGTGAGCATGCAATACCCCAAAAGCATACTTTGAGTCAGTAAAGATATTAACCCGTTTGGCTTTTGCCAGCTCGAGTGCCCGAGTCAGGGCCACTAGTTCAGCAAGTTGGGCAGATGTTCCTGCCGGTAAACTCTCAGCTTCCACGGTATCATGAAGAGACACAATGGCATAACCAGCCCTCCTTTGCCCATTCACAACAGTACTACTTCCATCTGTATACCATTCCAAGTCAGCATTTGGGAGTGGCTGATCTTTTAGATCTGGGCGGCTAGCATACTGAACATCTATGATTTCTAAACAGTCATGTTCTGCTCCCTTAACACATTCATACAGAGGTTTAGCCCACAGTCCAAACTCTGGAATCCATATTCTGCAAAAGCCTGCCATGCCCAGGAATGCCCTAAGCCTTTTGCGGTTGCTGGGGATTGGAACTTGGCAGATAGCCTCCTTCCTTTCGTTGGAGAGCTGTCTTTCTCCCTGCCTGATGTGAAATCCCAGATATTGAACCTCTGAAAGAGCAATTTGGGCTTTGCTTTGAGATACCCTGTATCCTCGCAGTCCAATAAAGTTTAGGAGACTCACAGTAGCTTTGAGACAAGGGATTAGACCCACAGCAGCAATTAGCAAGTCATCTACATATTGCAACAAGAGGGCTTTGTCTGAATTATCCCACTCCTCCAAATCTCTGACCAAAACCTGTCAAAACAGAGTGGGGGAATTTTTAAATCCTTGAGCCAATACTGTCCAACACAACTGCCTTTTAACCCTTCTGTTGTCCTCATTATGCTTTGCAGTATTTTGCTGATCTTAGTTGCTTGGGCACATTCAGACCCCCCTTCCTCTTGGTTGTCAGCAAAGTCTTGGCTGTGAACACTGACCTTGGACTGAGGCCAGCTGTATTTTCCTCTCAGTTAACTCATTCCGTGCTTTTTCCTCTTCTCCCTTTCTCGGCTTCTTCTAACTTCCAAAGGAACCTTCCACTCTTCACTCATACACCTTTTCTCCAACCATTAACTCATACTTATTGCCATTATACACCTTTTCCAGTAACATAACTTCTGTACAAAGCTTTGAAGCAACAAACCAGGACGAGCACACTCACTTCTGAGGATTCCTCTCTATACAACCTCTGGTGTCCAATAGCTTTCCCTTTTAAACCTTAAATGCCTTCTCTGTCTTCCTTCTTCTTAGCCTTAGCTGTAACCTGATTCCGTTCCACTTCAGACAACAGGGTTCTCATAAGTATATTACAATCATCCCAGTCAGGCTTATAACTTGCTAGACAACCTTCAAAAATAGAAATGAACTTGCTTGGATTCGTTGAGAATTCTCCAGCCTCTGCCTTGAAAGCGGCTAAATGTACAGGGTCAAAAGGTACGTGCGAAAATACAGATACTATCTGTGCTGCCCGCTCTTGTGTTCCTGGCCGAGCTACCACACTCTCAGTAATCAACGGATACAATCCCATGAGGGGGGCACTCTCTAAAGCCTGTGGGGGTGGAGGAGCCGAAGGGGACACCGATTCTGGCATTACAACAGTGGGAGGGTTCTGGGATTTAGCAGCACATACTACCGAGTCTGTCGGAGTCAAATGGCACTTGAGCAAAATATCAGTCCTATTTCTTAACACCATAAACGTATACGCATAGAGATGTTCATTCCATTTTCCTGTTCTCTGACAAAACAAAAGCAACTGAAGGATCGTGTTATAATTAAGTGATCCTTCCGGTGGCCACCTTTCTTGGCACTCCAGCTGGTACTGAGGCCAATCAACTGTACAGAACCTTTTCAATTTACTTTTAATTAACTGATCAGATCCAAACACCTTCCAGTTCACCAGAATGCATTCTAAGGGTGTACACTGTCCCCTGCCGGCTGTACTCTGTCCCTGCCCCATACTGAGGGAGACTCTGGGCGTCCCCAGGTCAAAACAGGCAGACTCTGGGCGTCCCCAGGTCAAAACAGATAAAGTCCCCACTGGACTGTTCCTACCTTATCCAAGGGTCCGGTTCTGCACCGTCGCTCTATCCACGGGACCGGTTCCCCACCCTGCTTCTCCACTGTCTGTGTGCGTTGCACCGTTGTGCCCTCCGGGGTCGAGCAAACCACGTCTCTGCCGAGGCCCCCCGATGAAGTCACCGGTGAGCGCTCTGGGCGTCGGTCGTCGTCGTAATCCGTCGGCCACCAGGAGGGATCCGGGCAAGGCTAAATTTCAGCCTCGAGCCCCACGTTGGGCGCCAAAACTGTCACCGCCTGAGGGGCTCGAGGCGGACTTCAAAGGGTCCGTTGG
>NW_020710895.1:567-1788 GCF_002925995.2 Terrapene triunguis | reverse complement strand
GACTGCAAGTCTCCATTTGTCCAACAAACTGTTCCTAGCACTTCTGGTACAAGAATGCGGCCCCCACCTCTTATCTTGTTCTTTGCAGCTTAAGCAAGCATGCCCTCAGGTTTCACAGAGAGACAGGAATGGCCCAGCAACTACTGTTAGCCTAACTTTGGCTAAGCTGGCCAAACAACTATACTCCATATTTTTGGGCCTAACAATCCCCCCTTTGTCCCTGGAGTACCTTGGAGGGACTCCTGGGACAACTAACTGCTATGAGTGGTGAGCTTGGGGTTGGTTACTTTTGGACGGAACACACATTGGTGCCCATTCAACATCCAACCTTTATTATTACATACAAGGCCAGTAGGCCACATATAATTACAACAGCGCTTCGGAGTACATTATGGAGCCAACCACCTATATTTGGAATCCAATTGAACAGGTTACTCTACCAGGACTCAATCTGTTTTCCTCCATGGTCCTTTGCTACCTCCATAAGGTGGTTTGCTCTTTTCCAAGTGGCATTATAAACGTCTGGGACATACACGCAGCATTCCTGTCCAATTAATGCACATGTTTTTTTCTGAGAAGCCAGTAATATATTTAATGCCAGGCGGTTTTGAAGTACCATTTGCCTTAGTTTTCGCTGTTCAGCTGCCAAGTCCACCAAGGCTTTTGGCGGTAGTTTAATTTTCCAGATTTCTCGGTGAATTACCCAATTTCACATGCATCCTCGCCATGGACCCGGCAGGATTCGGTATGTGGGAGCCCACACCCCCCCAACCGGTCCATATGCTTGGAAGGAGCATTGAGAATGTTCGCACTTCCACCCAGAAAGTCTCCAAGTATGTCTCCATGGCCACAGATCAGATGGTACTCCTGATGTGTCTGTAAGGGCAGTGGGCCAAGCCTGAACATGCTAGATCCCACTGCAATGCCTTCCCAGCCTCAGTGATATTCAATACCATCTCTGTCAGCAACTTCTGGGTCATTGTCTGTATTTGGATGTGTTACAGGGGTAATAGTGTGATGGAGGAAACGGCAGGGTCAATGGCAACAAGGTGCCTTTGGTACTTGTTATTTAAAATCCAATTAGGGAGGGCAATACATACTGAAGGACTTATTCAAAACACAGGGCGCAGCCTGTGGAATAAGCCCCAAACTCCAATCAATACCACATTCCCAAGCATGGGTCCCACAAGTTTTTTTTTTTTCAGGTTATAATTTTTTGTT
>NW_020710895.1:0-467 GCF_002925995.2 Terrapene triunguis | reverse complement strand
TACTAGCACTTCACCTTGTCTTTTTTTTTTTTTTTTTGCTGTCCAGACGGCACAGCAGAACTAGAAGGAGAAATAGGCTTATCATCAGTCAGAAAGTCCTCCCGAGGTGGAGGGGTCTTTTTGCAGTGAAAAGCATGGGTCCAGGCAGTCAGTCCCTGGCACTTCACAGCAGTGTTGGTGGTTAACAGGACTTGGAAAGGGTCTTTTCAGTGTGGAGCCAAAGCAGTCTTTCGTTGATGGACTTTACATAGACTTAGTTTCCTTGTTTCAATTAATGGCAGGGGTGCTAGGGTCTTTGAGTAGCACTTCTCTTCCTGTGAGAAAAAACCTAACACATTTCATTAATGCATTGTCTGTATTTTGCAGATCTTAGTTGCTTGGGCACATTTAAGCCCCCCCCTTTGTCTTGGGGGTCAGCCAAGACAAGTCCCGGCGGAGTCGCCAAATTTGTCGGGGACTTTTTAACC
>NW_020710894.1:2415-4677 GCF_002925995.2 Terrapene triunguis | reverse complement strand
CCCCCCTTTGTCCCTGGAGTACCTTGGAGGGACTCCTGGGACAACTAACTGCCATGAGTGGTGAGCTTGGGGTTGGTTACTTTTGGACGGAACACACCTTGGTGCCCATCCAACATCCAACCTTTATTATTACATACAAGGCCAGTAGGCCACATATAATTACAACAGCGCTTCGGAGTACATTATGGAGCCAACCACCTATATCTGGAATCCAATTGAACAGGTTACTCCACCAGGACTCAATCCGTTTTCCTCCATGGTCCTTTGCTACCTCCATAAGGTGGTTTGCTCTTTCCCAAGTGGCATTATAAATGTCTGGGACATACACGCAGCATTCCTGTCCAATTAATGCACATGTTCCTCCCTGAGAAGCCAGTAATATATTTAATGCCAGGCGGTTTTGAAGTACCATTTGCCTTAGTTTTCGCTGTTCAGCTGCCAAGTCCACCAAGGCTTTTGGCGGTAGTCTAATTTCCCAGATTTCTCGGTGAATTACCCAATTCCACATGCATCCTCCCCATGGACCCGGCAGGATTCGGTATGTGGGAGCCCACACCCCCCCAACCGGTCCATATGCTTGGAAGGAGCATTGAGAATGTTCGCACTTCCACCCAGAAAGTCTCCAAGTATGTCTCCATGGCCACAGATCAGATGGTACTCCTGATATGTCTGTAAGGGCAGTGGGCCAAGCCTGAACATGCTAGATCCCACTGCAATGCCTTCCCAGCCTCAGTGATATTTAATACCATCTCTGTCAGCAACTTCTGGGTCATAGAACTAAAGGAGGAGATAACATGTAACTCACCAATTCTAGCCTGTACTTGGGTTAGCTGTGCCTCAGAAATAAGGCCTGTGGCCTTCTTTAGTTGCCCCAATTTCTTATCATGTTTTTGGTTTTTAAAAATATTTTAAACTGCTGCTGTACTATTGGCCCCATTCCATAGGGATCCGGTCAAGTCTCTTTTCTTTCTAGAGGAAATAACCCAAGCCCTCTGTTGTGCTAATTTAATAGCAGCCCCTTTTGAGCAATTTGGGTATGTAGAGGTAATTTGGAAACTGGATAAGGGTAATGAAAATTTAACACTCCCTAGTGTAGTGTTAATCACAGTTCACTGATATCCTAATACATTTTTTTTTGGTGTAGTACTATACCACATTTCCAAGCATGGGTCCCACAAGTTTTTTCCTGCCAGTGTATAATTCTTTGTTTCTTCACCGGGGTCAGTTCTTAATGTCTCTTGTAGTCAGGAATCCCTGGACTTTGGTGGTTTCAATGAAGCAAGTGTTCCTTCTTCTCTTTTTCTGAAACAGTCGTGGTTCAGCATTATACAGGGGAGAGGTTACTAGCACATCACCCTGTAATGGTTTTGCTTCTTTTAGAAAAAAATCCAAAGGCACAGTAGGTCTGTCAGTGGACAAGGGAGAGGTTACTAGCACTTCACCTTGTCTTTTTTTCTTTTTCCTGCTGTCCAGAAGGCACAGCAGAGCTAGAAGGAGGAATAGGCTG
This sequence comes from Terrapene triunguis, assembly GCF_002925995.2. NCBI lineage: Eukaryota > Metazoa > Chordata > Testudines > Emydidae > Terrapene > Terrapene triunguis. The sequence continues at coordinate 3,170 of NW_020710894.1, read as the reverse complement.
ATCATCAGTTGGAGAGTCCTCCCGAGGTGGAGGGGTCTTTTTACAGTGAGAAGCATGGGTCCAGGTGGGCAGTCCTTGGCACTTCACAGCAGTGTTGGTGGTTAACAGGACTTGGAAAGGGCCTTTCCAGTGTGGAGCCAAAGCAGTCTTTCGTTGATGGACTTTACGTAGACTCAGTCTCCTGGTTTCAATGAATGGCAGGGCTGCTAGGGTCTTTGGGTAGCACTTCTTTTATCTGTGAGACAAGAAACCTAACACATTTCATTAATGCCTGGCAGTGTTTTGCAGATCTCATAGTTGCTTGGGCACATTCAGGCCCCCCTTTTTCTTGGCTTTCAGCCAAGTCTTAGCTGTGGGCAGTGTCCTTGGATGAGGCCAGCGTCTTATCTTTGGACTGAGCTTGCTAGCTATTTTTTCCAGTTAACTCGTTCTGTTCTTTTTCCTTCTTCTTTTTGGCTTCTTTTAACCTACAAAGGAAACTTCCACTCTTCACTCATACACCTTTTCCCAACAATGAACACATACTCATTGACATTATACAGTACATTAGTCTTATTATTCAATGTATGCCATATACACCCTTCCAGTAAAATAACTTATATACAGAGCTTTGGAGCAACAAACCAGGACAAGCACTCCCACTTTTGAGGAGTCCACTCGGTACAACCTCTGGTGTCCAATAGCTTCCCTCCCTCCCCAGCCCTCTGGCTAGAAATCTGAGGTAGCCAGAAGGATCCCATGGGCAATATGGGGAG
>NW_020710894.1:0-2315 GCF_002925995.2 Terrapene triunguis | reverse complement strand
TTTTTTTTTTTTTTTTTACTTAAACAAATGTATTAGACTTTAGTATATCACGTTTTTCCTGATTTATCCAAACACTTTGTATTCCAAGTTGAATAAAACAAGTATCTGCTTTTTTATTTAACCCTTTTATTTAATTTTGAACTAGACTGTCTTATGAAAATATTAAACACAACAATTTTGGCCACAAGACAAACACCACAAGACAGGACATAGAACACAAAAATAATTTCTATTGTACCAGTAAATGCATGGTACGTTGAATGCTGTTCAGCTGGCATCCGTTTTCTCTGATGATTTGAAAGACATTATTTGCTTAAAATATTTCCTTTATATACACATACTCTTGTTGATTTCAGGCAAAACAGAGGAATTATCCCATATTTCCTTGTATTTGTTTTATAGGCAGCCCAGGTTTCAGTGGCTTCTATCTTATTAGTTAGATAATTTGCATTAATACAGATGCTTTCTGGCTTGCTTCCAGATCCAAAGCTATCCACAGCTTAAAGATTCTTACTTTAAAAAAGGACACAATTAACTTTCCCAGACTTTTGATTGCCTTTTACTTCTAATTCCTGCTTTCAAGCACACAGTGATCTGAAAAAGACAACGCAACCTATATTGGTAGGTTTGCATTTCTTTTACCTCTGCTACAATATACACTGCACATGTTCTGGGGAAAATGCACATTTTCTCCACAATTCAATTTCCACAATGCTAGCCACATTAATTTCTACACAAGGTGTAACTGTTTCTTTTATGCTTACAAAATCTCCATGCACCCACAGCAAAGTGACAGCTCGACCACACAGAGCCAGGGGCACTGTCCTTCTCTCTCTTTACCAGATCTTTTATCTGCTATTTTGTTACCCAAAAACAAATTCAAATCTTTTATTCTCCTGGCTTTGACTACCCTGCTGCAGGTAAATCTTAAATCTTGTAAAGCATTAAGTCACCTTAAGGATTAAATGCTAAACACCATATTAAACAACACTAGTTTCCTGTGTCTGGCAAAAGTATTCTCGGTTTTGCAACTTTAAACAATACCAATTCATCTTAAACTTATAAAATACAGATTGTACACAGCAGGAGTGTTCTTCAGCAAATTCGACTAAACTATTCATAGTCGAATAATTCCACTTAAATAACCTCTTGCCTGGATTACTTACAGAAATTCTTACCAAGTTTCACTGCTTAATTCCCTCTAGCAACTATAGAGTTAACTTCTCACTCTCTTTTTTTTTTTCTTCACTTGCTTGTTTCCCAAAATGACACCCAATCAACTCAGATTTTACCATTCCAATTATTGTCCTGGGGATTTGAAATCGCCATGCTTATAATTACTTACTCCTTTTCTTCCACTATGCCCTTAAAGTTTCCAACCTGTTTTCTAATCTATCTGTTGACTGCCCGCTTGGGCCCGATCCTGCTTTTCTTGCTGAACCGTCCACCCTGGGGTCTCCTGCGGCGTTTCTTTCAGAGATTCCAGTCCAGGCCGGCTGCCTGTTGCTTCTTCACAGCGTCCCCAAACCACGCCAGCTCCAGGGTCTCAAAGGCAGACTGTTGGATCTCACTGGACAGTTAAGCTTTGCAAATGTAATCTCAGCACTTGTAACTTGTATTGTCTTTGGTTTGCCTCTGTCTATATTTTTTCACAGCCAGCTGGGGCTGAAAGCAGTTTTTTGTTTTGATTTATAGTTATACCATACAAATAAATAATCCATTTGTCCCGGTCTAAGATCAACCAGAATATCCCTGAGGGAATCCATCCTGTCAGCAGAAAAAGTTCCACACCTTGGCCAGTCCTTAGTCGGGGACAAATGGGTAGTAAAGGAGGGCCATTGAATTTGGCATAAGTTTCTCATCTTAGATTTAGTCAAACCGGTTGTTCCAGAGATTTCCTTTCAATCTCAAAGTACCAGAGACAACGGGGCGTCCCCCGGGCACTTACTGCCAAATTGTCCCATTTAGCCTGTAGGGACTCTAACCCCTTTTCCCGGGGACTCTAACCCCTTTTCCCGGGGACTCTAACCCCTCTCTGGGGACTCTAACCCCTCTTCGGCGATCGCTTACCTTATCCAGGGACTCTAACCCCGAAGACCTGGATCCTACTCAACGGGTAGGTGGACGTTGCTGGGTTTCTACGGGCTTCAGCTGGTTCACAGGACTCGCCTTATCGCCGACGCAGGGATCAGGTTACCGGGCAAGGCTCCTCGAAGCCGGAGGATGCGCGCTGCGTTGCTTCAGAGTCTGATCCTGCACCGGAGAGTCAGACAAGTCCCGGCGGAGTCGCCAAATTTGTCGGGGACTTTTTAACC
>NW_020710893.1:0-5109 GCF_002925995.2 Terrapene triunguis | reverse complement strand
AACTAGTGAGATTATATAGACAGTTCCGTCGCGTCATAGTTAAGCAACTTAAAACCCCAAACCCCCCCCCTTATTAGTTAAAGCTTCTAATATTCATGCATATCTATCTTCTTTGACAGTACAAACAGTTCATGATGCCTCAGCAGCTTCTTATCAGCTTTTTCGTCATGCACCAGAGGATGGGAGGAAAGAGGGAGTTGGGTACAGATAAAGAACAGAAACAGGGAATGAAGACTGCAAGTCTCCATTTGTCCAACAAACTGTTCCTAGCACTTCTGGTACAAGAATGCGGCCCCCACCTCTTATCTTGTTCTTTGCAGCTTAAGCAAGCATGCCCTCAGGTTTCACAGAGAGACAGGAATGGCCCAGCAACTACTGTTAGCCTAACTTTGGCTAAGCTGGCCAAACAACTATACTCCATATTTTTGGGCCTAACAATCCCCCCTTTGTCCCTGGAGTACCTTGGAGGGACTCCTGGGACAACTAACTGCCATGAGTGGTGAGCTTGGGGTTGGTTACTTTTGGACGGAACACACCTTGGTGCCCATCCAACATCCAACCTTTATTATTACATACAAGGCCAATAGGCCGCATATAATTACAACAGCGCTTCGGAGTACATTATGGAGCCAACCACCTATATCTGGAATCCAATTGAACAGGTTACTCCACCAGGACTCAATCCGTTTTCCTCCATGGTCCTTTGCTACCTCCATAAGGTGGTTTGCTCTTTCCCAAGTGGCATTATAAACGTCTGGGACATACACGCAGCATTCCTGTCCAATTAATGCACATGTTCCTCCCTGAGAAGCCAGTAATATATTTAATGGCAGGCGGTTTTGAAGTACCATTTGCCTTAGTTTTCGCTGTTCAGCTGCCAAGTCCACCAAGGCTTTTGGCGGTAGTCTAATTTCCCAGATTTCTCGGTGAATTAAATTAATGGAGATATCCCATCTCCTAGAACTGGAAGGGACCTTGAAAGGTCATCGAGTCCAGCCCCCTGCCTTCACTAGCAGGACCAAGTTCTGATTTTGCCCCAGATCCCTAAGTGGCCCCCTCAAGGATTGAACTCACAACCCTGGGTTTAGCAGGCCAATGCTCAAACCACTGAGCTATCCCTCCCCCCAATTACCCAATTCCACATGCATCCTCCCCATGGACCCGGCAGGATTCGGTATGTGGGAGCCCACACCCCCCCCCAACCGGTCCATATGCTTGGAAGGAGCATTGAGAACGTCTGCACTTCCACCCAGAAAGTCTCCAAGTATGTCTCCATGGCCACAGATCAGATGGTACTCCTGATGTGTCTGTAAGGGGCCAAGCCTGATGCTCTAGATTATTTTGAATGGCTATTAGCTGGTCATTCAGGAAATTCTGAATTTCTGAACATGCTAGATCCCACTGCAATGCCTTCCCAGCCTCAGTGATATTCAATACCATCTCTGTCAGCAACTTCTGGGTCATTGATATTAATTGCAATAAGGTACAGGTCACATTATTAGTCACTGGAATAATTTCTATGCAGGTAAAATTTTCAGTGGCAAAACAAACTTTGGGTATTCGTTTAATTATTCACTAATTGGGTGACCAAATAACAATAAGGGCCTCTCTCATTGATTATATTAACTATGTGGCATTGTCTATATTTGGATGTGTTACAGGGGTAATAGTGTCATGGAGGAAATGGCAGGGGCAATGGCAACAAGGTGCCTTTGGTACTTGTCATTTAAAATCCAATTAGGGAGGGCAATACATGCTGAAGGACTTATCCAAAACACAGGGCGCAGCCAGTAGAATAAACCCCAAAATCCAATCAATACCACGTTCCCAAGCATGGGTCCCACAAGTTTCTTTCTGCTAGTGTATAATTCTTTGTTTCTTTACCAGGGTCAGTTCTTAATGTCTCTTGTAGTCAGGAATTCCTGGACTTTGTGATTTCAATGAAGCAAGTGTTCCTTCTTCTCTTTTCCTGAAACAGTGTGGTTCAGCATTATACAGGGGAGAGGTTACTAGCACATCACCCTGTAATGGTTTTGCTTCTTTTAGAAAAAAATCCAAAGGCACAGTAGGTCTGTCAGTGGACAAGGGAGAGGTTACTAGCACTTCACCTTGTCTTTTTTTCTTTTTCCTGCTGTCCAGAAGGCACAGCAGAGTTAGAAGGAGGAATAGGCTGATCATCAGTTGGAGAGTCCTCCCGAGGTGGAGGGGTCTTTTTACAGTGAAAAGCCTGGGTCCAGGTAGGCAGTCCTTGGCACTTCACAGCAGTGTTGGTGGTTAACAGGACTTGGAAAGGGCCTTTTCAGCATGGAGTCAAAGCAGTCTTTCGTTGATGAACTTTACATAGACTTAGTCTTCTTGTTTCAATTAATGGCAGGGGTGCTAGGGCCTTTGGGGAGCGCTTCTCTACCTGTGAAAAAAACCTAACACATTTCATTAATGCCTGGCAGTGTTTTGCAGATTTCAGTTGCTTGGGCACATTCAAGCCCTCCCCCCCTTTTCTTGGGGGTCAGCCAAGTTTTGGCTGTGACCTTGGATGAGCCTGCTAGCTGTATTTTCCTCTCAGTTAACTCATTCCGTGCTTTTTCCTCTTCTTCCTTTCTCGGCTTCTTTTAACCTACAAAGGAAACTTTCACTTTTCACTTATACACTTTTTTACATTAGTCTTATTATTTAAGGTATGCCATGTACACTCTTCCAGTAAAATAACTTTATTACAGAGCTTTGGAGCAACAAACCAGGACAAGCACTCCCACTTTTGAGGAGTCCACTCGGTACAACCTCTGGTGTTCAATAGCTTTCCTCCCTCCCCACCCTCTGGCTAAAAATCTGAGGTAGCCAGAAGGATCCCATGGGCAATATGGGGAGTGGGTTAACCTTCCATGTCCTTGCTTCCAAAGACTGTTGGTGTGCAAATTTTAACAACAGTTTTGGCCATAGAAAACAAAAATAATTCCTATTGTGCCAGTAAATGCATGGTACATTGAATGCTGTTCAGCTGGCATCCGTTTTCTCTGATGATTTGAAAGACATTATTTGCTTAAAATATTTCCTTTATATACACATACTCTTGTTGATTTCAGGCAAAACAGAGGAATTACCCCATATTTCCTTGCATTTGTTTTATAGGCAGCCCAGGTTTCAGTGGCTTCTACCTTATTAGTTAGATAATTTGCATTAATACAGATGCTTTCTGGCTTGCTTCCAGATCCAAAGCTATCCACAGCTTAAAGATTCTTACTTTAAAAAAGGACACAATTAACTTTCCCAGACTTTTGATTGCCTTTTACTTCTAATTCCTGCTTTCAAACACACAGTGATCTGAAAAAGACAACACAACCTATATTGGTAGGTTTGCATTTCTTTTACCTCTGCTACAATATACACTGCACATGTTCTGGGGAAAATGCACATTTTCTCCACAATTCAATTTCCACAATGCTAGCCACATTAATTTCTACACAAGGTGTAACTGTTTCTTTTATGCTTACAAAATCTCCATGCACCCACAGCAAAGTGACAGCTCGACCACACAGAGCCAGGGGCACTGTCCTTCTCTCTCTTTACCAGATCTTTTATCTGCTATTTTGTTACCCAAAAACAAATTCAAATCTTTTATTCTCCTGGCTTTGACTACCCTGCTGCAGCCACAACCTTTGGTCTTTATTTAAAACATTTTAAAATCTTGTAAAGCATTAAGTCACCTTGAGGATTAAATGCTAAATACCATATTAAACAACACTAGTTTCCTGTGTCTGGCAAAAGTATTCTCGGTTTTGCAACTTTAAACAATACCAATTCATTTTAAACTTATAAAATACAGATTGTACACAGCAGGAGTGTTCTTCAGCAAATTCGACTAAACTATTCATAGTCGAATAATTCCACTTAAATAACCTCTTGCCTGGATTACTTACAGAAATTCTTACCAAGTTTCACTGCTTAATTCCCTCTAGCAATTATAGAGTTAACTTCTCACTCTCTTTTTTTTTTTCTTCACTTGCTTGTTTCCCAAAATGACAACCAATCAACTCAGATTTTACCATTCCAATTATTGTCCTGAGGATTTGAAATCGCCATGCTTATAATTACTTACTCCTTTTCTTCCACTATGCCCTTAAAGTTTCCAACCTGTTTTCTAATCTATCTGTTGACTGCCCGCTTGGGCCCGATCCTGCTTTTCTTGCTGAACCATCCACCCTGGGGTCTCCTGCGGCGTCTCTTTCAGAGATTCCAGTCCAGGCCGGCTGCCTGTTGCTTCTTCACAGCGTCCCCAAACCACGCCAGCTCCAGGGTCTCAAAGGCAGACTGTTGGATCTCACTGGACAGTTAAGCTTTGCAAATGTAATCTCAGCACTTGTAACTTGTATTGTCTTTGGTTTGCCTCTGTCTATATTTTTTCACAGCCAGCTGGGGCTGAAAGCAGTTTTTATTTTTGATTTATAGTTATACCATACAAATAAATAATCCATTTGTCCCGGTCTAAGATCAACCAGAATATCCCTGAGGGAATCCATCCTGTCAGCAGAAAAAGTTCCGCACCTTGGCCAGTCCTTAGTCGGGGACAAATGGGTAGTAAAGGAGGGCCATTGAATTTGGCATAAGTTTCTCATCTTAGATTTAGTCAAACCGGTTGTTCCAGAGATTTCCTTTCAATCTCAAAGTACCAGAGACAACGGGGCGTCCCCCGGGCACTTACTGCCAAATTGTCCCATTTAGCCTGTAGGGACTCTAATCCCTTTTCCCGGGGACTCTAACCCCTCTCTGGGGACTTTAACCCCTCTCCGGGGACTCTAACCCCTCTCTGGGGACTCTAACCCCTCTTCGGCGATCGCTTACCTTATCCAGGGACTCTAACCCCGAAGACCTGGATCCTACTCAACGGGTAGGTGGACGTTGCTGGGTTTCTACGGGCTTCAGCTGGTTCACAGGACTCGCCTTATCGCCGACGCAGGGATCAGGTTACCGGGCAAGGCTCCTCGAAGCCGGAGGATGCGCGCTGCGTTGCTTCAGAGTCTGATCCTGCACCGGAGAGTCAGACGAGTCCCGGCGGAGTCGCCAAATCTGTCGGGGACTTTTTAACCCAGACGGCAAGGTTCGTTGTCTGACCGC
>NW_020710892.1:2828-5663 GCF_002925995.2 Terrapene triunguis | reverse complement strand
TGGCTAAGCTGGCCAAACAACTATACTTCATATTTTTGGGCCTAACAATCCCCCCTTTGTCCCTGGAGTACCTTGGAGGGACTCCTGGGACAACTAACTGCCATGAGTGGTGAGCTTGGGGTTGGTTACTTTTGGATGGAACACACCTTGGTGCCCATCCAACATCCAACCTTTATTATTACATACAAGGCCAGTAGGCCACATATAATTACAACAGCGCTTCGGAGTACATTATGGAGCCAACCACCTATATTTGGAATCCAATTGAACAGGTTACTCCACCAGGACTCAATCCGCTTTCCTTCATGGTCCTTTGCTACCTCCATAAGGTGGTTTGCCCTTTTCCAAGTGGCATTATAAACGTCTGGGACATACACACAGCATTCTTGTCTAATTAATGCACACGTTCCTCCCTGAGAAGCTAGTAATATATTCAATGCCAGGCGGTTTTGGAGTACCATTTGCCTTAGTTTTCGCTGTTCAGCTGCCAAGTCCACCAAGGCTTTTGGCGGTAGTCTAATTTTCCAGATTTCTCGGTGAATTACCCAATTTCACATGCATCCTTCCCATGGACCCGGCAGGATTCGGTATGTGGGAGCCCCCCCCCCCCAACCGGTCCATATGCTTGGAAGGAGCATTGAGAATGTTCGCACTTTTACCCAGAAAGTCTTCAAGTATGTCTCCATGGCCACAGATCAGATGGTACTCCTGATATGTCTGTAAGGGCAGTGGGCCAAGCCTGAACATGCTAGATCCCACTGCAATGCCTTCCCAGCCTCAGTGATATTTAATACCATCTCTGTCAGCAACTTTCGGGTCATAGAACTAGGGGAGGAGATAACATGTAACTCACCAATTCTAACCTGTACTTGGGTTAGCTGTGCCTCAGAAATAAGGCCTGTGGCCTTCTTTAGTTGCCCTAATTTCTTATTATGTTTTTGGTTCTTAAAAATATTTCAAACTGCTGCTGTACTATTGGCCCCATTTCATAGGGATCCGGTCAAGTCTCTTTTCTTTTTAGAGGAAATAACCCAAGCCCTCTGTTGTGCTAATTTAATAGCAGCCCCTTTTGAACAATTTGGGTATGTAGAGGTAATTTGGAAACTGGATAAGGGTAATAAAAATTTAACAGTCCCTAGTGTAATGTTAATCACAGTTCACTGATATCCTAATACATTTTTTTTTTGGTGTAGTACTATACCACATTTCCAAGCATGGGTCCCACAAGTTTTTTCCTGCCAGTGTATAATTCTTTGTTTCTTCACCAGGGTCAGTTCTTAATGTCTCTTGTAGTCAGGAATCCCTGGACTTTGGTGGTTTCAATGAAGCAAGTGTTCCTTCTTCTCTTTTTCTGAAACAGTCATGGTTCAGCATTATACAGGGGAGAGGTTACTAGCACATCACCCTGTAATGGTTTTGCTTCTTTTAGAAAAAAATCCAAAGGCACAGTAGGTCTATGTTGTCCCACAAACTTATACAGGATCGTTTTAGGGGTCAAGACAAAGATGCCACATTTATTATTAAACTGTAACTCTTAGCAAATACCTTAATGCTTATACACATACACTCGCACACACACACACACACCAAAATGTTCTGCAGCTGCTGGATAGTTACCAGTCCTGATTGTAGTTTGAGTTCGCAGCTTGGGATCGTAGCTCGTGACAGCTAACTGGCCAGGAAAGCCGAGCACGAGGAGGAGCCGGGTCTCTGTCGGGCGCGCACCGATGCTCCTTGATGTTGATAGCAGAACGTTACCCAAAGTCTCTCATCTCACCCTTCCTTTTTTATAGGAGTTTAGTTTGGATTCAAAGTTCCTAGGTCTTGCTGTGTCACGCCGCTTCAGGGTTTGCTTGATCACCCGTCAATTGCAGGCGTGACTGTCAGCCTGGGACCTGGCTTTGATCTTCCTTCTGTTGTTTCTGTTTAGGGTGGATGCTTCTTGCTTGAGTTAGGGCTGTTGTCTAGTTCTTCAGCCGTTGGTATTGAACTTTATCTCATCAGGACTGGCTGGTGCTGGAGGTTGATTCTATCACCCATGCATCCCTCATTCACACATCTCAACTAGACTAATAAAATTACAGTATGGCTTGTAAAAATAGAGGCTGCAGCACAAGCCTTCTACAAAATGGAGTCAGCATTTTAAAATGGGTTTTGAGTTACAATATTGCACAGAAGTTACAATGTTACAATGTAGGTAAAATGGCAAGTGTAATGAAATGGTGAACAGAAGTTACAATGGTACAGTGAATAACTAAAAACAATTTCATTCATATTGGTTCTACATCTGTCAGTGGACAAGGGAGAGGTTACTAGCACTTCACCTTGTCTTTTTTTCTTTTTCCTGCTGTCCAGAAGGAACAGCAGAGTTAGAAGGAGGAATAGGCTGATCATCAGTTGGAGAGTCCTCCCGAGGTGCAGGGGTCTTTTTACAGTGAGAAGCATGGGTCCAGGTAGGCAGTCCTTGGCACTTCACAGCAGTGTTGGTGGTTAACAGGACTTGGAAAGGGCCTTTCCAGCATGGAGTCAAAGCAGTCTTTCGTTGATGGACTTTACGTAGACTCAGTCTCCTGGTTTCAATGAATGGCAGGGCTGCTACGGTCTTTGGGTAGTGCTTTTTTACCTGTGAAAAAAACCTAACACATTTTATTAATGCCTGGCAGTGTTTTGCAGATTTTACAGCTGCTTAGGCTTATTTAAGCCCCCCTTTTCTTGGCTGTCGGCCAAGTCTTAGCTGTGGGCAGTATTCTTGGATGGGGCCAGCGTCTTATCTTTGGACTGAGCTTGCTAGCTATTTTTCCTTAGTTAACTCGTTCTGTTTTTTTTTTTTTTTTT
>NW_020710892.1:1272-2728 GCF_002925995.2 Terrapene triunguis | reverse complement strand
TTTTTTTTTTTTTTTTTCCTTTTTGGCTTCTTTTAACCTACAAAGGAAACTTCCACTCTTCACTCATACACCTTTTTCCAACAATGAACACATACACATTGGCATTATACAGTACATTAGTCTTATTATTTAATGTCTGCCATACACACCCTTCCAGTAAAATAACTTATATACAGCACTTTGGAGCAACAAACCAGGACAAGCACTCCCACTTTTGAGGAGTCCACTCGGTACAACCTCTGGTGTCCAATAGCTTTCCTTCCTCCCCACCCTCTGGCTAAAAATTTGAGGTAGCCAGAAGGATCCCATGGGCAATATGGGGAGTGGGTTAACCTTCCATGTCCTTGCTTTCAAAGACTGTTGGTATGCAAATTTTAACAACAATTTTGGCCATAGAAAACAAAAATAATTCCTATTGTACCAGTAAATGCATGGTACGTTGAATGCTGTTCAGCTGGCATCCGTTTTCTCTGATGATTTGAAAGACATTATTTGCTTAAAATATTTTCTTTATATACACATACTCTTGTTGATTTCAGGCAAAACAGAGGAATTACCCCATATTTCCTTGTATTTGTTTTATAGGCAGCCCAGGTTTCAGTGGCTTTTACCTTATTAGTTAGATAATTTGCATTAATACAGATGCTTTTTGGCTTGCTTCCAGATCCAAAGCTATCCACAGCTTAAAGATTCTTACTTTAAAAAAGGACACAATTAACTTTCCCAGACTTTTGATTGCCTTTTACTTTTAATTCCTGCTTTCAAACACACAGTGATCTGAAAAAGACAACACAACCTATATTGGTAGGTTTGCATTTCTTTTACCTCTGCTACAATATACACTGCACATGTTCTGGGGGAAATGCACATTTTCTCCACAATTCAATTTCCACAATGCTAGCCACATTAATTTCTACACAAGGTGTAACTGTTTCTTTTATGCTTACAAAATCTCCATGCACCCACAGCAAAGTGACAGCTCGACCACACAGAGCCAGGGGCACTGTCCTTTTCTCTCTTTACCAGATTTTTTATCTGCTATTTTGTTACCCAAAAACAAATTCAAATCTTTTATTTTCCTGGCTTTGACTACCCTGCTGCAGGTAAATCTTAAATCTTGTAAAGCATTAAGTCACCTTAAGGATTAGATGCTAAACACCATATTAAACAACACTAGTTTCCTGTGTCTGGCAAAAGTATTCTCGGTTTTGCAACTTTAAACAATACCAATTCATCTTAAACTTATAAAATACAGATTGTACACAGCAGGAGTGTTCTTCAGCAAATTCGACTAAACTATTCATAGTCGAATAATTCCACTTAAATAACCTCTTGCCTGGATTACTTACAGAAATTCTTACCAAGTTTCACTGCTTAATTCCCTCTAGCAACTATAGAGTTAACTTCTTACTCTCTCTTTTTTTTTTTTTTTTTTTTTTTTTTTTTTTTTTTTTTT
>NW_020710892.1:0-1172 GCF_002925995.2 Terrapene triunguis | reverse complement strand
TTTTTTTTTTTTTTTTTTCTTCACTTGCTTGTTTCCCAAAATGACACCCAATCAACTCAGATTTTACCATTCCAATTATTGTCCTGGGGATTTGAAATCGCCATGCTTATAATTACTCACTCCTTTTCTTCCACTATGCCCTTAAAGTTTCCAACCTGTTTTCTAATTTATTTGTTGACTGCCCGCTTGGGCCCGATCCTGCTTTTCTTGCTGAACCGTCCACCCTGGGGTCTCCTGCGGCGTCTCTTTCAGAGATTCCAGTCCAGGCCGGCTGCCTGTTGCTTCTTCACAGCGTCCCCAAACCACGCCAGCTCCAGGGTCTCAAAGGCAGACTGTTGGATCTCACTGGACAGTTAAGCTTTGCAAATGTAATCTCAGCACTTGTAACTTGTATTGTCTTTGGTTTGCCTTTGTCTATATTTTTTCACAGCCAGCTGGGGCTGAAAGCCGTTTTTCTTTTGGTTTATAGTTATAACATACAAATAAATAATCCATTTGTCCCGGTCTAAGATCAACCAGAATATCCCTGAGGGAATCCATCCTGTCAGCAGAAAAAGTTCCGCACCTTGGCCAGTCCTTAGTCGGGGACAAATGGGTAGTAAAGGAGGGCCACTGAATTTGGCATAAGTTTCTCATCTTAGATTTAGTCAAACCGGTTATTCCAGAGATTTTCTTCCAATCTTAAAGTACCAGAGACAACGGGGCGTCCCCCGGGCACTTACTGCCAAATTGTCCCATTTAGCCTGTAGGGACTCTAACCCCTTTTCCCAGGGACTCTAACCCCTCTCTGGGGACTCTAACCCCTTTCCGGGGACTTTAACCCCTCTCCAGGGACTCTAACCCCTTTCCGGGGACTCTAACCCCTCTTCGGGGACTCTAACCCCTCTCTGGGGACTCTAACCCCTCTTCGGCGATCGCTTACCTTATCCAGGGACTCTAACCCCGAAGACCTGGATCCTACTCAATGGGTAGGTGGACGTTGCTGGGTTTCTACGGGCTTCAGCTGGTTCACAGGACTCGCCTTATCGCCGATGCAGGGATCAGGTTACCGGGCAAGGCTCCTCGAAGCCGGAGGATGCGCGCTGCGTTGCTTCAGAGTCTGATCCTGCACCGGAGAGTCAGACGAGTCCCGGCGGAGTCGCCAAATTTGTCGGGGACTTTTTAACCCAGAC
>NW_020710891.1:0-1462 GCF_002925995.2 Terrapene triunguis | reverse complement strand
TTGCAACAATGATCTATATGGTCCCAGATTATATCAATAACGTCACACCCCCAACGCAAAATTGATGCAGGAAGGGATGACACAAACATCACTGACTGCATCCCAAGAGCTCCCCATCCTTGGGTTTGTCTCACTACAGCTAGTATTGAGGTTAGAAGCCATATTAGAGTATAACAGAAATGGTTTATCAAAATTATGTTCAACAACATGATTGAACCTCTTTACAAACTCAAGGTAAAACTTAGTTAGAACAATAGTGGATTGGATCTGCTCTTGCAGCATGGTTCCTGTATGTCTCATGTGATCTTGCCAAGAGCTAAAGAAAACAGCTACTTTATCCATACAAGCTCTGGCAAATGTTTGGAACCCAATTAACATTAAATCAATGTAGATATTAATGATGTTCATAGTACAGGAATCTTGGCATTTAGCCGTGAAAGCAATATGGTAGTGTGCCTCAGTTTCCCTTTTTATACAGCACATCAGGTCTGGAATGTCTTTTTCCTTGTGAAAAGTTCCAATATTGTTTACAGGCATTTACTGTGAAACATCAGTATAACAAGGCCTTTTAACATAACGTGTGTTCTCATGTAGTCCTTTTAACATGTTCAAGGGATTCTCCAAAAGATTAGGCACATTGTACATTCTTACAGTTTGTGGCAATAGCAACACATTCATTACAAAATTTACCATTAGCACTAACAACAAGTTCATTGCAAGTGTCCATCTACAATCATGTTTGTAATGCCCCACCTTTGGCTCAATACCATTGGAGTTTGGGCACTTTAGGGTTAACCTGTCGCTTCCCTTTGCAAAATTCAGTTTTCTCTTTCCTCCTTGTCCTGCAGGATTAAACCCTGATTTCTCTTGCTTAACAGAATTCACTGGCTGATGGGGTGGGCTCTCTGTGCTAACAGCTATTAGCAAGTCCTTCCTCTCCCAGCCAGGCAAGTAATTTGCACTACCCCAGACCAGAGCCAGTCCACCAGTTTTCATATTCGTAACTGCTATCATTTCCAAGGCTGGACTCTGTCTTAAAGAGATACCACACAAATCCAAAGAGTCTGAGGGTGAGAGTGTGCTTGCTCTCCCCTGCATCCTCAAGCATTCGGCCATAAAACTGTTCTGCTTTGAAACACCAGTAACCAAATCTGTCCTCAGACCCTGAAGCACAGACTGCTCACTTAACGAATTAGCATGGAGACAGTCCTGTCCCAACACCATTGTCTTCCCAACAAGCTGACCACACACAGCCACTTGGTTATAGGGCTGCTCAACTTTCTTAACAGCTCTTACTCCACCTGAGACCTTCTCAAAGCTACCCACACTGGATCTTTCCAAAGGAAAGTCAGTGGATCCATTCACAACAGAAAATTTCTGGCTGTTAGGAACTGAAACTTCCTTGATTAAATCACTCTCACACCCTTCAGTTGCAGTGAACTGCTTGCACAGATTACCATGA
>NW_020710890.1:0-2299 GCF_002925995.2 Terrapene triunguis | reverse complement strand
ATGAGGATTCCTTTCCCCAGGAGCTTTTCTAAGCAGCAAATCACCCTTCACAGAAATTTTGCCCTTACCCTCTTCACCTAGGGCTTGCTCTAAAGGAACACTTCCCTGAGCAACAACAGACTTTTTCTGGGTCTTACTTACATCCAGGATCACCTTTGGCCCATCAGGCAGATTTCTACACAATCCCCTTTCAGGCAAACCCATAGACTTCCTAGATAAAAGGTTAGAAACATTTCCCTTCCCTTTGCCACACACAAGTTCAGGAATCCTTTCCTTCTTGCTACAAGTTTCCACACCATCAGTAGGTAACACAACCAAATCACCTTCATGCTCTCCTTGTGCCCTGGCTAGGGTATTACCCTGATTAGACAGAGTTGCTACACCCTTTACCAACCACACATTAGCAATAGGCAAAATATAAGCACCAGAACTGTCTGGTCTCTGGGATTTTGCTAAGACACTAACTGGATGCAACTTAGTTACAATGCCATTCTCCCCAGCAGATACAGACTTAGGACCATTCCCTTCCTGGGCTTTAGTTGAATTCAGAACCAACTCTGAGACAACTGCACTATTCTCAACCATCACAGGCTGACAGGCACCTTCTGTCTGCTCCACAGACAAAGAAGAGCTGGAGACACCTTTTTTACCAGACACACAGCTCGGGATTTCATTTCCCTTGTCCCAGCACACAGGGCTGTTCACAGACAACTGCTTGGAGACTGAGGTAGCTTCCTCCATAGGCAAGTCAATACCCCTGACAGATACAGGCACATTTCCTTCACTATCAGTATTCTCCACACAGGAAACAGGTAAGGTATAGGGACATCCATTTTCCACTATCCCTGCCTTCCCAAACTGCTGACTAGACAAAGCCATTAGCTCACAAGGCTGCCTTGGCTCCTCCAAACTTTTCCTGCCTTCCTCTCCTTTGTCCCAGCACACAGGGCTGATTACAGACAAAGACTGGGAGAGTGGGGCAGCTTCCTTACCAGGCACCTTGCCACTCCCAACAGATAAACTGCTCTTCTTACTACACTGAGCCACTGCCAGCAAATCACAGTTACCCTTTTCAGGTTCACTTTTACAAGCTGTACTAGCCACCAATGCATCACCCATTAAAAATCCACCCTTTCCTTCCTCAGTTAGGGCTTCCACCTGACCATCCACTTTAATCTGCTCCAGAGAAACATTTTCCTGCCCAATAAGATTTTGCTGCTCTTGATTTAACTCCAGATTCACTTCTGAGACACTAGACTGACATTCAGAAACTTCATTTACAGACAAATAGCTCTTCTCAGACAAACCTTTGGAGCAACCCTCCCCAGGCAAATCATTGCCCACAATAGACACAGGTTTAAGATCATTCCTGTCCTGTGACTGACTACCTGGACTGAACAAAGCTTTAACATTTTCCCCAATCAAAAGATCCTTAGGCAATAGCTTCCTTACACCAGCTATAACTTCATGCTGAGTCCCATTCCATTCAAGGTGGATTCTGGCTAAAGGCACACTTACAGTAAACTCATAGAGGACTATAACATTCACACTCTGATTTGGTAAATAATCTTCCTCTTTGACAAGTTCTGCTTTAACAAGAGTGATGTTAGAAGCCATAATTTGCCCTAAACAGCTTTTACCATTGACTTTTACATTCTCTGTGAAATTTTCATTACCACTCCCTTATAGAGCATTGGCACAAGTTATGGAGCCACCCTCTACTGAACACACAGTAAAAGCATTTACATAAAAGGTGGCAGTATTGGGGTACATTTGGTTACACCCAGACAACTGCTCCGAGTTATACAACATACCAACATTGTTATAAACTGGACTTTCAAGAGGATACAATTTCTGCTTTTCTTCCCTTGCTTTTTTGACTTGGAGCTGAAGTCTTTGCACTTTTGCCTCAGCTTCTAGTTCCTGCAATCGAATTTCTGCCAGTCTTTGTTCATGCTGAAGTTGCAGTTTACTTGCTGCCTTTTGCATTTCAATTGCTTCTGCCTTCTGATCACTGGCCATTAACAGATTTCTCAGTTCTTGATTTGTAGTTTTCTTTCTAAAGCTTATCCCCTTTTCTGAACACAAATCTTTCAGGGCTTTTTTGTCAAGGCCCTCATATGCTCTTTGCTCACCCATTGCAACTGTTCTTTAACCCACCAAACTCTCAATCCCAAAATTCAAATTTGAATAGCGTGGGGTTCTGACCCAAAGCTTAATTGACCTGGTTCTGTGGATCCTGCCGACTACGCCACTGTGACAATGCGGTTCTGGCGGAACCTAACTGAGAGTGCCAACT
>NW_020710889.1:0-1085 GCF_002925995.2 Terrapene triunguis | reverse complement strand
CACTGTGACAATGCGGTTCTGGCGGAACCTAACTGAGAGTGCCAACTCAGGACAAATTGCTCAAACAGGGCAGTTACAGCCCAAGGCTGGGGGGTTTTCCACCTCTAAGGCAAACCAAACCAGCCAGACTAAGAGTACTTCGGTCTCACCCCACTGGCTAACCGCAAGTCTCACAAGCAATCTCCTTAGACACTCCAGTTTCCCAGTATTACCACCAGTGCCACTCGTTATGGGGACAAATGGTTATGAAAACCAAGACCCCAGTAAAAGAAAACGGTTCTCCTGATCCCAAAGGACCAAGCCCCAGACCCAGGTCAATATACAAATCAGATCTTACCCACAAATCACGCTGTTGCCAATCCTTTAGAATCTAAAATCTAAAGGTTTATTCATAAAAGGAAAAAGATAGAGATGAGAGCTAGAATTGGTTAAATGGAATCAATTACATACAGTAATGGCAAAGTTCTTGGTTCAGGCTTGCAGCAGCGATAGAATAAACTGCAGGTTCAAATCAAGTCTCTGGAATACATCCCCCGCTGGGATGGGTCCTCAGTCCTTTGTTCAAAGCTTCAGCTTGTAGCAAAGTTCCTCCAGAGGTATGAAGCAGGATTGAAGACAAAATGGAGATGAGGCATCAGCCTTATATAGTCTTTTCCAGGTGTAAGAACACCTCTTTGTTCTTACTGTGGAAAATTACAGCAAAATGAAGTCTGGAGTCACATGGGCAAGTTCCTGCATACTTTGCTGAGTCTCAAGGCCTATTTGCCTTCTCTCAATGGGTCCATTGTATAGCTGATGGTCCTTAATGGGCCATCAAGCAGGCTAGGCAGAGCTAACACCAGTTTGTCTGGGATGTCACCCAGCAGCATAGCATAAGTTTGAAATACAGACAGTATAGAGCCAATATTCATAACTTCAACTACAAAACTGATACACACATATAGACAGCCTAATCATAACCAGTAAACCATAACCTTGTCTTAGACACCCCATTTGACCCCCTTTATACAAGATTTGCGTGCCACTACAGGACCTTGGTTGCAACAATGATCTATATGGTCCCAGATTATATCAATAACGTCACA
>NW_020710888.1:0-1430 GCF_002925995.2 Terrapene triunguis | reverse complement strand
TCTCACACCCTTCAGTTGCAGTGAACTGCTTGCACAGATTACCATGATGGAGCAAGTAATTAAGGAAATCATCTGCAAACACTTGGAAGGTGGTAAGGTGATAGGGAACAGCCAGCATGGATTTGTAAAGAACAAATCATGTCAAACCAATCTGATAGCTTTCTTTGATAGGATAACGAGTCTTGTGGATAAGGGAGAAGCTGTGGATGTGGTATACCTAGACTTTAGTAAGGCATTTGATACGGTCTCGCATGATATTCTTATCGATAAACTAGGCAAATACAATTTAGATGGGGCTACTATAAGGTGGGTGCATAACTGGCTGGATAACCGTACTCAGAGAGTTGTTATTAATGGTTCCCAATCCTGCTGGAAAGGCATAACGAGTGGGGTTCCGCAGGGGTCTGTTTTGGGACCGGCTCTGTTCAATATCTTCATTAACGACTTAGATATTGGTATAGAAAGTACGATTATTAAGTTTGCGGATGATACCAAACTGGGAGGGATTGCAACTGCTTTGGAGGACAGGGTCATAATTCAAAATGATCTGGACAAATTGGAGAAATGGTCTGAGTTAAACAGGATGAAGTTTAACAAAGACAAATGCAAAGTGCTCCACTTAGGAAGAAAAAAATCAGTTTCACACATACAGAATGGGAAGAGACTGTCTAGGAAGGAGTACGGCAGAAAGGGATCTAGGGGTTATAGTGGACCACAAGCTAAATATGAGTCAACAGTGTGATGCTGTTGCAAAAAAAGCAAACATGATTCTGGGATGTATTAACAGGTGTGTTGTGAGCAAGACACGAGAAGTCATTCTTCCGCTCTACTCTGCTCTGGTTAGGCCTCAGCTGGAGTATTGTGTCCAGTTCTGGGCACCGCATTTCAAGAAAGATGTGGAGAAATTGGAAAGGGTCCAGAGAAGAGCAACAAGAATGATTAAAGGTCTTGAGAACATGACCTATGAAGCAAGGCTGAAAGAATTGGGTTTGTTTAGTTTGGAAAAGAGAAGACTGAGAGGGGACATGATAGCAGTTTTCAGGTATCTAAAAGGGTGTCATAAGGAGGAGGGAGAAAACTTGTTCACCTTAGCCTCTAAGGATAGAACAAGAAGCAATGGGTTTAAACTGCAGCAAGGGAGGTCTAGGTTGGACATTAGGAAAAAGTTCCTAACTGTCAGGGTGGTTAAACACTGGAATAAATTGCCTAGGGAGGTTGTGGAATCTCCATCTCTGGAGATATTTAAGAGTAGGTTAGATAAATGTCTATCAGGGATGGTCTAGACAGTATTTGGTCCTGCCATGCGGGCAGGGGACTGGACTCGATGACCTCTCGAGGTCCCTTCCAGTCCTAGAATTTATGAATCTATGAATCTATGAATCTATGAGGATTCCTTTCCCCAGGAGCTTTTCTAAGCAGCAAATCACCCT
>NW_020710887.1:0-3268 GCF_002925995.2 Terrapene triunguis | reverse complement strand
TTGACGCTCTGGACAGCAGTCCGAGCTCGGATGCTCTGACCAGCCACTCCCCCGGGAAAATTTGAATTCCTTTTCCTGTCTGGGCAGTTTGAATCGCAGTTTCTGTTTGGACACCGTGGTGAGCTCAGCAGCAGTGGCAACGATGCAGAGCTCTCCAGCAGAGATGGCCGTGCAATCCAATAGAAAGAGGGCCCCAGCATGGACGGATCGGGAAGTCTTGGATCTCATCGCAGTGTGGGGCGATGAGTCCGTGCTTTCAGAGCTGCGCTCCAAAAGACGGAATGCAAAGATCTATGAGAAGATCTCTAAAGCCATGGCAGAGAGAGGCTACAGCCGGGATGCAACGCAGTGCCGCGTGAAAATCAAGGAGCTGAGACAAGGCTACCAAAAAACCAAAGAGGCAAACGGACGCTCTGGATCCCAGCCCCACACATCCCGTTTCTACGAGGCACTGCATTCCATCCTAGGTGCGGCCGCCACCACTACCCCACCAGTGACCGTGGACTCTGAGGATGGGATATTGTCCGCGACCGGTTCCTCAGCGGACGGGGAAGAGGAGGAAGGAGATGAGGAGGACGAGGCAGTAGACAGCGCTTACAACGCTGATTTGCCCGACAGCCAGGAGCTCTTCATCACCCTGACAGAGATCCCCTACCAACCCTCCCCAGCCGTTACCCCAGACACAGATTCAGGGGAAGGATCAAGCTGTAAGTGTTTTAAATATCTAAATATTTATTTACAACATAACTGGCGTATTTAAAATATTAACATTAGCTAAAGTGCTTTAAAACATGTAAACATTTATTTGCAACAAAACAGGAAGATTGAAAATATGAACAGTGGGTAAAGTGCTTCAAAACATGTAAACAGGAAAGTCAAACAAAAGGGGAATCAGTGCAAAGTGTATCATGATTTGTCTTTTTTTGGGCGCCTCAATATATAGTCCGAACCATTTTCAAAAAATTGCACAATGTCCGCTTCATGATTATAGTGCCCAAAACCCTGCAGTCATTTGTCCCTCCAAGGGCACCTAAGCCAGGAACTGGTCAATGTAACCGGGGATAGAGGCGAGATCCTCCGGGGAGAACTCCTCATACACCTCCTGCAGGTGTTTTTCCAGCCTCATCAGCAGGTTCCTGGGCAGGGAGAGCTTATTAGGCCCCCCGTGGTAGGACACGTTTCCCTGCCACAACGCCAGCAGGTACTCCGGGATCATGGCCTTGCACAGCAGTGCAGCAAATGGCCCCGGTTTCTGCAGGCTGTCCCGGAGCATCTTCTCCTTCTGGCTCTCGGAGACCTTCAGGAGGGTGATGTCAGGCATGACTCCCTGCTGTGAATTAGGTAGGGGAAAGTTAGTATTGGGACTGCTTGCTCGTCCCTTTACAGAACTGCAACCGCCGGTTTACAGCCACGCGGTTTACAGCCGCGAGGGGGTGGGACAGGGCCAGAGTTCATGCTTGCAGGATTGCTGCCAGCAGAGACTCGCATTGCTTTCTATGTGAAAGGAGGCCAGTGCCACTCTTAAAGTTTTAAGCGGCCACAAGTCTACGGCTTACCATGTTTGCCAGCTAGACAAAGTCCGGTGTCCTGCCCTGCTCCTCAGCTCGCCACAGCAAGACCGCAGGCACTGTAGGCGAGGGCCGAAAATTCGACCTTGTCCTCAGTGCGCGTGTGATAGGTGCTCTGCATGGTCTTGTTCACGGAGCAAGACTATGTTCTCTGTTCACAGATACATTGCTCTGTCTCAGGAATTCACTCCCTTTTTCCAATTCCCACAGCCACATCTGCCCAGAGGCTAGCGCACATTAGGAGGAGGAAGAAGAGGACACGGGAAGACATGTTTGCTGAACTAATGGAATGCTCCCGAGCACAGGCAGCCCAGCAGACACAGTGGAGGGAGAACTTGTCCCAAATGCACCGGGCAAACATGGAACGGGAGGAGAGGTGGCGACAGGAGGACAGGCAGGCTACTCAAACGCTGCTTGGACTAATGAGGGAGCAAACGGACACGCTCCGCCGCCTTGTGGATGTTCTGCAGGACCGGAGGCAGGAGGAGAGAGCCCCGCTGCAGTCTCTCTGTAACTGCCCTGCCCCGCCACCAAGTCCCATACCCCCCTCACCCAAAGTCCAAACACGGAGGGGTGGAAGGGGCCGTGAAAAATTTCACTCCACCCCTGCGGACTGCTCTACCACTAGAAGGCTCTCATTCCCCAAAATTTGAAAAGTCCTTTCCTACCCGCCTCACACAAGACCCCGTCCAAGTTTCACCCCCCCGTTCCATGTGCGGTTGTTAATAAAGAATACGTTTCTGTTCATTTCTGTTTCCATCCTCTTCTTTTGGAGGGGAGTCTGTCTGAAGGGGGGGGGAAGGGGCTTGGTCATTGGACAGGACAGTCACCTTTAGCAGGGGGCAGGTGCAGCAGCAGGGCACATATACAGTGCAGTGACTAGTTATCCTGGTTAGTCTGGGAGGTGGTTTTCATGTTTTGTGTGGTGGGGGCGGTGGTGTTGCTCTCTGACTTGGTGGCGGGGGAGGGCAGTTACAGATCTTATGCAGCGGTCCTTACCCTGCATCACAGAGCCGCGCAGCAGGGGATCTGTAACCCTCCTCCCCCTGCAAGACAGTCACATAGCCGACATATACACGCAGTCCCGGCCAGGAGGGCTGGCAGGCTCCGTTGAAACAACCAGTCCACCACCGCGGAGCCTGTCATTCCTGGAGTTTAGAAGCATCATTTGCATCACAACCCTAAACCCGCCCCCCGCCACAGTCTGCGTCCCAGGTTTAAAACATTCCCGCGAAAACAGTAATAAAGACAACGGTGTCCATGAACAAAACAGAACAGATTTTATTTTTTGGGAAGGGGGCGAAGGGGGTATGTAAGTGGAGAGGATAGTCGACGGCAACTGGGTAAAGAAACGGGGGCAAGTTCTGCCTCTGTGTCCACAAACTTAAAAGTCACTGGGTACCCTGCTCAGCCTTGAAACTGGCTTTCAAAGCCTCCCGGATGCACAGCGCGTCCCGCTGGGCTCTTCTAATCGCCCGGCTGTCTGGCTGGGCGTAATCAGCAGCCAGGCTATTTGCCTCAACCTCCCACCCCGCCATAAAGGTCTCCCCCTTGCTCTCACACAGATTGTGGAGCACACAGCAAGCTGCAATAACGATGGGGATATTGGTTTCGCTGAGATCACAGCGAGTCAGTAAGCTTCTCCATCTCCCTTTGAGACGGCCAAAAGCACACTCCACCACCATTCTGCACTTGCTCAG
>NW_020710886.1:928-3453 GCF_002925995.2 Terrapene triunguis | reverse complement strand
TTGACGCTCTGGACAGCAGTCCGAGCTCGGATGCTCTGACCAGCCACACCCCCGGGAAAATTTGAATTCATTTTCATTTTCCTGTCTGGGCAGTTTGAATCTCAGTTCCTCTTTGGACATCGAGGGGAGCTCAGCAGCAGTGGCAACTATGCAGAGCTCTCCAGCAGAGATGGCCGTGCAATCTAATAGAAAGAGGGCCCCAGCATGGACTGATCGGGAAGTCTTGGATCTCATCGCTGTGTGGGGCGATGAGTCCGTGCTTTCAGAGCTGCGCTCCAAAAGAAGGAATGCTAAGATCTACGAGAAGATCTCCAAAGCCATGGCAGAGAGAGGCTACAGCCGGGATGCAACGCAGTGCCGCGTGAAAATCAAGGAGCTGAGACAAGGCTACCAAAAAACCAAAGAGGCTAACGGACGCTCCGGATCCCAGCCCCACACATCCCGTTTCTACGAGGCACTGCATTCCATCCTGGGAGCGGCCGCCACCACTACCCCACCCCTGACCGTGGACTCCGAGGATGGGATCATGTCCGCGGCCGGTTCCTCGTCGGACATGACAGCGGACGGGGAAGATGAAGAAGGAGATGAGGAGGACGAGGCAGTCGACAGCGCTGGCACCGCTGATTTCCCCGACAGCCAGGAGCTCTTCATCACCCTTACCGAGATCCCGTACCAACCGTCCCCATCCCTTACCCCGGACACAGAATCAGGGGACGGATCAAGCAGTAAGTGCTGTAAACATGTAAACATTTATTTAAAACAGAACGGTAATATTTATACTATTAACAATGTATATTTATAAAAGTGCTGTAAACTAGTAAAAAAATAATCAGGTACAAAACAGGAATATTTACAAAGGTAACAAATGGGTTTTCATGATTTCTCTGTCTTAGGCTCTTCTCAATTTAGTCCCAAGTATTTTAAAAAAATTTCACAATGTCCGTTACTACATGATTCCCAGGCCCAAGACGCTCCACTCCAAAGTCCCAGTGCACCTACGCGAAAATCCGGTCAATGTGGCCGGGGATCGACGAGAAATCCTCGTAGGAGAACTCCTCGTAGGTCTCGTGGAGGTAGAGCTCAAGCCTGTTGATCAGGTTCCGGGGTAGGGCGATCTTAGTGGGCCCTCCGTGGTAGCAGACATGTCCCCTCCATGCCACAATCAGGTACTCGGGGATCATGGCCCGACATAGCATGGCGGCATACGGCCCCGGTTTCTGCATGCTTTCCCGCAGCATGCGTTCTCTCTGGGTGTCCGGGATCCTCAGGAGGGTGATGTCGCTCATGACGCCCTGCTTTGAATTAGGGAGGGGAATGTTAGTATTGGGACTGCTTTACAGCCACGCGGTGGAGGGAGAGGGGCAGCATACAGGGATCTTTCCCTGGGACAGCCGCGAGGGGGTGGGACAGGGGCAGAGTTGATGCTGTCCTGATTGCTGGCAGCAGAGACTGGCATTGCTTTCAATGTGAAAGGAGGCCAGTGCTACAGCTGGAGTTTTAAGCAGCCACAAGTCTGCGGCTTACCATTATTGCCCGCTCCAGAAGTTCAGGTCTCCAGCCACAGTTCTCTGAACAGTCCAAGACCTCCGCAAGTCCACAGGCACTGAAGGCGACGGCCGAAAATTCGACCTTGTCCTGAGTGCGCATGTGAGAGGTTCAGTGCATGGTCTTGTTCACAGAGAAAGACTAGGTTCTTTGTATACAATTTCATTTATCTGTCTCAGGAATTCACTCCCTTTTTACAATTCACACAGACACATCTGCGACTGTCTCCCAACCCAGCCTGTCAGCACACTCCCAGAGGCTAGCGCAGATTAGGCGGAGGAAGAAGAAGACGCGTGAAGACATGTTCACAGAACTAATGGGCTGCTCCCGAGCCCAGGCAGCCCAGCAGACACAGTGGAGGGAGAACTTGTCACAAATGCACCGAGCAGTCATGGAACGGGAGGAGAGGTGGCGTCAGGAGGACCAACAGGCTACTGAAAAGCTGCTTGGACTAATGAGGGAGCAAACGGACACGCTCCGGCGCCTTGTGGATGTTCTGCAAGACCGGAGGCAGGAGGACAGAGCCCCGCTGCAGTCTATCTGTAACCGCCCTCACCCGCCACCAAGTCCCACACCACCCTCACCCAAAGTCCAAAGAAGGAGGGGCGGCAAGGGCCGTTAAAACTTTCAATCAACCCCTGCAGACTGCTCTAGCAGTAGAAGGCTGACATTCCCCAAAATTTCATAAGTCCTTTCCTACCCACCTCACACAAGCCCCCGTCCAAGTTTCACCCCCCACGTTTCATGTCTGGTTCGCAATAAAATGTTTGTTTCTGTTCATTACTGTTTCGGTCAGGTTCTTTTGAGGGAGAGTCTGTCTGGAGGGGGGGAAGGGGCTTGGTAATTGGACAGGACAGTCACCTTTAGCAGGCTACAGAGGCGGGGTCAGGTCCAGCATCAGGACACATACACAGTGCAGTCACTGGTTACCCTGGTCAGTCTGGGAGGTGCTTTTCATGTTTTGGGGGGGGGGGGGGGTG
>NW_020710886.1:0-828 GCF_002925995.2 Terrapene triunguis | reverse complement strand
GGGGGGGGGGGGGGGTTGCTCTGTGACTTTGTGGCGGGGGAGGGCAGTTACAGATCTTATGCAGCGGTCCTTATCCTGGCTCACAGATCCACGCAGCAGGGGATCTGTAACCCTACCCCCCCTGCCAGAAAGTCACATAGCCGACACATACACACAGTCCCCCCCAGGAGTGCTGGCAGGCTCCATTGAAATAACCAGTCCACCAGTGCGGAGCCTGTCATTCCGGGAGTTTAGAAGTATCATTTGCATCAGAACACTAAACCCGCCCCCCGCCACAGTCTGCGTCCCCGGTTTAAAATATTCCCGCGAAAACAGCAATACAGACAACGGTGTTCATTAAAAAATCGAAATGATTTTATTTTTTGGGAAGGGGAAGGGGGTGAAGGTTGTATGTAACTGGAGAGGATAGTCAAAATGGACTGGGTAAAGAAACGGGGGCAGGTTCAGCTTTTCTGTCCACAAACTGAAAAGTCACTGGTTGCCCTGCTCACTCAGGAACCTAGCTTTCAAAGCCTCCCGGATGCACAGGGCGTCCCGCTGGGATCTTCTAATGGCCCGGCTGTCTGGCTGGACGTAATCAGCAGCCAGGCTATTTGCCTCTAGCTCCCACCCCGCCATAAAGGTCTCCCCCTTGCTCTCACACAGATTGTGGAGCACACAGCAAGCTGCAATAACGATGGGGATATTGGTTTCACTGAGATCACAGCGAGTCAGTAAGCTTCTCCATCTCCCTTTGAGACGGCCAAAAGCACACTCCACTACCATTCTGCACTTGCTCAGCCGGTAGTTGAACAGTTCTTTTTCTGTGTCCAGGGCGCCAGTATAGGG
>NW_020710885.1:0-2733 GCF_002925995.2 Terrapene triunguis | reverse complement strand
CAAGGATGGAAGGCTGATATGGGAGCCAGATGCACCTTGATCGAAGAGAAGGCGAGAACTTGGTGCTTTAAGTGAAAGCAGGTAATCAAGGATGGACTGCAGAGATGACTGGGTAGGGGAGATATTCTGCTCTGATGCCCAGCAGGAGAAACGCTTCCACTTTGCCAAGTAAGTTGCTCTGGTGGAGGGCTTTCTGCTCTCCAAGAGAACCTGCCGTACCTGACTAGAGCAGGCTTGTTCCTCTGGATTCAGCCACGCAGCATCCAAGCTGTGAGGTGGAGAGAGGCGAGGTTCAGATGCAGAAGTCGACCGTGATCCTGCAAGAGTAGGTCCGGGCGGCTGGGAAGTGGCCACAGGGGTGCAACAGCCAGGTCCATGAGCATGCTGAACCAATGCTGGCGAGGCCATGCTTGGGCGATCATAATGACCCGTGCCTTATCCCTCTTGATTTCTGAGAGGACTTTGCTGATGAGCAGAATTGGTGGGAAGGCATACATCAGGTCCCCTGACCAAGACAGGAGAAAGGCATTGGATAGTGAGCTTCGGCCGAGGCCTTGGAGAGAACAAAACTGATGACAGTTTCTGTTCTGTCTGGTGGCGAACAGGTCCACTCAGGGAGCTTCTCACTTCTGGAAAAGCATTCTGACAACTTCCAAGTGAAGGGACCACTCATGGTGAGAGAAGAACTCGCTGAGGCGATCAGCTAGCGTGTTCCAGGCGCTGGAGAGGTGCAAGGCTTTCAGGTGGATTGCATACTGGATGCAAATGTCCCACAGATGGAGGGCCTCCTGGCACAGAGCCGACAATCGAGCTCCCCCCTGCCTGTTGACATAGAACATGGAGGCTATGTTGTCTGCCAACACCTGCACCACCTGGCCGGACAGTTGGGGAAGGAAGACACCACAAGCCAGACGGATGGCCCGGAGCTCCCTGACGTTTATATGCAATGCGAGCTCCTTTTGAGACCATAACCTTTGAGTCCGCAGTGTACCGAGATGCGCTCCCAACAGAGGTTGGACACATCCGAAATCAGGGAGACCGTGGGTTGCAGACACTTGAATGGCACACCTTCTAACACTAGGATGGGGTTGGACCACCACTGCAGAGAGATACCTGTGGTGGGATCGTGATAAGCTTGTCTAGGTGATGTCTGGCCAGAGAGTAGACCGACGCCAGCCACATCTGGAGGGGACGCAGCCTGAGTCTCATATGTCGGAAAACGTACGTGCATGCTGCCATGTGCCCCAATAGCCTGAGACAGACCCGGGCCGTGGTTAGCAGATGGGCAGTGATGTTGGCAATCAGATCTGACATTGCCCTGAACCTAGCGTCTGGTAGGAATGCTCTGGCTTGGATAGAGTCGAGCACCGCTCCGATAAAGTCTATCCATTGGACCGGGATCAATGTTGATTTTTGTTCGTTTATCAACAGGCCCAGAGCTTGACAAGTGGCTTGCAACATCTCGACACTGCGCTAGACCTGGACCCTGGAGCAGCCCTTGATGAGCCAGTCATCGAGGTACAGGTAAATCTGGATACCACGACGTCTGAGGTAGGCTGCCACCATCAACATGCATTTCATAAACACCCCTGACATCGTTGCTAGGCCAAAAGGGAGCACTGCAAATTGGTAGTAGGTGGTCCCAACTACGAAACGTAGGAACCGTCTGTGTCTATGAAATATTGATATATGAAAATAAGCGTCTTTCAGATCGAGGGTGGCATAACCAGTCTCCCAGATCCAGGGAAAGAATGATGAAGGCTAAGGAGACCATGCGGAACTTCTACTTCTTGAGATACTTGTTGAGGCTCTGCAGGTTGAGGATGGGGCGTAGACCCCCCCCTTGGCTTTTGGGATCAAAAATAGCAGGAGTAAAACCCTTTCCCGCTCAAGTGCAGAGAGACTTCCTCCACAGCTCACACCCACAGAAGGTCATGCACCTCCTGAGCGAGCAGATGCTCGTGAGAAGGTCCCTGAAGAGGGATTGGGAGAGAGGGTGCGAAGGGGACATAGAAATAAACTGGAGGGTATAGCCCCCTGCTACCGTGCTGAGGACCCACTGGTCCAATGTTATAGAGGCCCAGGCAGGCAGGAAGGGGGACAAATAGTTGGAAAATAACAGAGGAGCAGGATCCAAGACACAGGCTGGAAGATCGCCCTCAAGCGCACCCTCAAAATGCCTGCTTGTTACCCGGTTGGTTATGGGTGGAGCTCGAGAGAGTTGAGGGTGACGGCTGATGGCCTTGCCAGTGCTTATAGCCCTTGCCCTTCTTGCGAAAGCATTCTGACTGAGGTTGGGTCCCAAACCTGTGGGGCCGTTGCGGCTTAAACTGCTTATTTGCCGGCCCCGGTGTGTAAAGGTCCAGGGAGTGCAAGGTAGCCCTAGAGTCTTTCAGGCCATGTAATTTATTGTTTGTTCTGAAAACAGTGCTAGGCCATCGAATGGGAGGTCCTGGATGGATTATTGAACCTCCATCAATAGGCCCGATGACTGCAACCAGTATGCCACCTCATAGAAATAGCCAAAGCCATGGTCCAGGCCGCAGAGTCTGCCGCATTTGAGGGCGCTTGGTGGGCAGTGAGGATAGCCAGGAATTCCTTTCTGGGCTCCTCTGGCAGTGAATCCGTAAACTTGGTCATCGACTGCCAAATATTAAAATCATAATGGCCAAGTGAGGCCTAATGGTTGGCCACTCTGATCTGGAGGCTGGACATAGAATAATTTTTTTTTAC
>NW_020710884.1:0-2151 GCF_002925995.2 Terrapene triunguis | reverse complement strand
CACCGGGGTCCTGGGAGGGACACGGAGGCCAGAGAAGAGGACAAGGCGGATCACCAGCCTGCAGAGGGCGCTCCAGAGGCTGGCGAGCTAATTCCCTGGACGCCCAGCAGGAGGCGCCGCAGGGGTGAGTCCGGACCCTCTTACAGGCACCTAATTGCCACTTTAGATCTCTAAATCCCAGAATCAGGCCCCACTGGAATTCACAAAATCCCCACTTAGCTGTCCCCAAAACCTGGAGGCACCAAAACTTGCTCAGTGCCTACATTTTTGCAGTAAAAGGTCCCTGGGCTCTTATGTTTCCGTTTCTGATTCTGAGCATGTGCACTGCATCCTCACAGCAGGCACTGGGGCACCTCATCCCAGAGTGATTCATGAACGGGGGTAAGATAGGCGTTCCTCTGCCTAACTCACCTTCAGGGTCCAATCCAGTAAGTGTGTTCAGAGTGATCCAAAGCCCCTGTAGCTGAGCTTACACAAAGCTCCTGGGGAGGGGGAGGGACTTCCCTCATAGCTTTTAGCCCAGTAGTTAAGGTGCTCACCTGGAATAGGGGGATTGCTGGGTCAAGCCCCTCCCCCATATCTGAAGGGGAGAAGGGATTTAAACAAAGATCTGCTACTTCTCAGGTGAGTGCCTTAGCCACTGGGCTATGGGATATTCTTATGCAGGCCTCCATCCATCTCTGCTGTTGAAGCTGTTCCACTCTGGACAAATAATTTTTAAAAAATCATTGGAACGGGGGGACTGGATCCTGGTTCTCTCCGCTGAAAGTTCTAATTACCAGGCTACAGGGTCATTCTCTTGCTATCTCTCTCATTTCTCTCCCCACCTCCCTCGTTTCTCTCATTTCTCTCTCTCCCCCCACCTCTCTCATTTCTCCCCACCTCTCTCGTATCTCTCCCCACCAGCATCAACAGGAGCATTGAGGAAGCTCCCATCGGTATATGCTATTTCCCATTGGTTAGGGCACACACCTGAAATGTAGTGATCCCTCTTCAAATCTCTTCTTCTCTCTCAGGAGGAAGAGGGATTTGAATTGGGGTGGGGGGGGTGTCTCCCACATCCCAGGTGAATACCATCACCAGTGGGGTAAGAGTTATGAGCAGGGCGGCTCCAGGCACCAGCTCAGCAAGCAGGTGCTTGGGGCGGCCAAGGGGAAGGGGCGGCAGGTCGGGCTCTTCGGCAGCAATTCGGCGGCAGGTCCCTCGGTCCCTCTCAGAGGGAAGGACCTGCCGCCAAAGAAGAAAGCGGCATGGTGGAGCTGCCGCCGAAGTGCCGCCAATCGTGATCATGGCCTTTTTTTTTTTTTTAACCGCTTGGGATGGCATAACCTGGAGCCGGCCCTGGTTATGAGGGAGCTCCTTCTCTCTTCCCTCCCCCCACGCAAAAAAATGGTGTAGGCATCTAACTCCAACACAGGGTTTGCAGTTGAGAACCCCAAGCAGAGGAAGATGCCGCCTTGCAGCCTGGACTTAGGCACCTATCTCTGTGAGAGGGGTGGGGCTTGGCTTGGCACTTCCCATTGGCTAGCTTAGGCAGCTCCCCACCGATCATGCTGTCTTTTGTGAATCCCATTCTAAGGTGCTGATCTCTCCCCATTCACTGTATAGAGAGCCTAGGCTCCAAACTCAGACTTTGGGAATCCTAGTGATTTTTTAGGTGCCTAAAAGTCAGGCACGGTGCTCAGCATCACCACAGCTAATTTTCTCTGTGAATCTAACGCAATCTGCTTCCTTCTGATCACTGATTCTTTCTATTATTAATCCACCTGCATCAAAAAGAAACAAAAAAGGAAGAGGTCATAAATCTTCCAGAGTTGTCCTCCTGGACCTAGGATGAACTTTGGTCAACAAGCAAGTCAGAAGCCTGCTCCACTAGGGACTGAAAGGCTCAGTTCAACTCCCATTGAAATCAATGGAAAGACTCTGTTTGAACTGAGTGGGAACTGGACACGGACCTAAATGAACAAAGGCTGTTGTTGCACAGACTGAGTGACGTTAAGTGTTGCCTGAGGTTTTTTTTGATTACATTAAAATCAGTGCTTAAATCACTAAATTGTGGAAATTTCCCATTCCACAAGTAAGCAAATATTCTAAAGTATATATATTTTACTTAGCAACCACCACACAAAAATATACAACAGGGGAATCTGT
>NW_020710883.1:0-1357 GCF_002925995.2 Terrapene triunguis | reverse complement strand
CACCGGGGTCCTGGGAGGGACACGGAGGCCAGAGAAGAGGACAAGGCTGATCACCGGTCTGCAGAGGGCGCTCCAGAGGCTGGCGAGCTAATTCCCTGGACGCCCAGCAGGAGGTGTCGCAGGGGTGAGTCCGGACCCTCTTACATATGGTGGAGAATGCGGGCATAGCGGTCCACCCCTGACACAAGGGGCAAGTCGAGGACAGCAGGACTATTGCCTGGACAGGGGAAACTGAGGAACGGGACAATGGATCCCGTATACCATGGGGTATATTATGAAGAGACCCTGGGGATTGTCCCTGGGTGGGGCCCGGCGTCAGAGGCCCAGTGGAAGGGGGCTGATGGCCTGACGGGGGCCCGGGAGACCCGGGATGGACTGTGGGAGGCACTGTGGGCCCTCCAGCTGGTGGAGGAGCAGCAGGCTGTGTGAACACTCCTGAGGAGGGACTATACAAGAGACCGCGGAGGGCATGGGCCACAGAGTGCCAGGGCCAGGAGGCCCATGGCGAAGGCTTGCTATGCCTGCGGTCAGGCTGGACATTTAAAATGGGACTGTCCCAATGGGGCTGGAGGCAAAGGACTTCACCCCGCAACGCGACGGTGCCTGATCCCTCAAGTAGGCCGCGGGGTGAGGGAACCTCGGCGGCTGAGGGCACGTTGGGCCTGTGGGCACAGGGGGCACCTGGAGTGGGAGTGCCCCGACCCCAGGAATACGGCCCAGGGCAACCCCGGGAGGGTTGGCCCGGGGAAGGGCAAAAGAAAAATACCGAGGCCCGGGGCAGCACAGAGGCGGGATGCCTGCTGGGGCTGTAGGGAGCCCGGGCATATAAGGAGGCACTGCCCCCTCAGAGGAAGTGAGGAGAGGCCAGAGGAGGTGCCTGTGAGGCCAGAAGGGCCAAAATGGCTGGAGGCGGTAGCCGGGATGAAGGAATTCCTGCAGGAGGCAGGAACCCAAACCGGCCCGGGGTTGGTCGCCGAGGATGAGACCCAGACCGAGTGCACCCAGGAAGAGGCTGGGACCCAAGTGGTCCACGATCAGGCCACCAAATGGACCCAGACCCTGAGGGTGGGGGGTCAGGAAGACGGACTGGGGGACCAGGACCTGCGGACGCGGCTACAGGCCACGGAGCAGGCCCGGTGGATGGCAGAGGCGGGGCTCCAAAAAGCCTGCCAGCAGAGAGAAGACCTGGCTGTCAAACTGAAAGACAGTGAGGAGAAGCAGGCGCGGTTGGCGGGACACCTCCAGGCCGCACAGGCCAGAAGGCCCCTTGATTCCTTGGGGTGGGGGTTTTGAGGGGGGAGGTGTGTAGCGGGTGGACACCTGCTCCTGCCCTGAGGGGTTGGAAAAGCCCTGCAGA
>NW_020710882.1:0-2182 GCF_002925995.2 Terrapene triunguis | reverse complement strand
AGCGTGTGTGTGGGTATTGCCAGGGGGCAGCACCCAGGGCAAGGGGCCCCGGGGTCCTGGGATGGACACGGAGGCCAGAGAAGAGGACAAGGCAGATCACCAGCCTGCAGAGGGCGCTCCAGAGGCTGGCGAGCTAATTCCCTGGATGCCCAGCAGGAGGCGCCGCAGGGGTGAGTCCGGACCCTCTTACAGGCACCTAATTGCCACTTTAGATCTCTAAATCCCAGAATCAGGCCCCACTGGAATTCACAAAATCCCCACTTAGCTGTCCCCAAAACCTGGAGGCACCAAAACTTGCTCAGTGCCTACATTTTTGCAGTAAAAGGTCCCTGGGCTCTTATGTTTCCGTTTCTGATTCTGAGCATGTGCACTGCATCCTCACACCAGGCATCGGGGCACCTTATCCCAGGGTGATTCATGAACGGGGATAAGATAGGCGTTCCTCTGCCTAACTCACCTTCAGGGTCCAATCCAGTAAGTGTGTTCAGAGTGATCCAAAGCCCCTGTAGCTGAGCTTACACAAAGCTCCTGGGGAGGGGGAGGGACTTCCCTCATAGCTTTTAGCCCAGTAGTTCAGGTGCTCACCTGGAATAGGGGGATTGCTGGTTCAAGCCCCTCCCCCATATCTGAAGGGGAGAAGGGATTTAAACAAAGATCTGCTACTTCTCAGGTGAGTGCCTTAGCCACTGGGCTATGGGATAGTCTTATGCAGGCCTCCATCCATCTCTGCTGTTGAAGCTGTTCCATTCTGGACAAATAATTTTTAAAAAATCATTGGAACGGAGGGACTGGATCCTGGTTCTCTCTGCTGAAAGTTCTAATTACCAGGCTACAGGGTCATTCTCTTGCTATCTCTCTCATTTCTCTCCCCACCTCCCTCGTTTCTCTCTTTCGCCACCTCTCTCATTTCTCCCCACCTCTCTCGTATCTCTCCCCACCAGCATCAACAGGAGCATTGAGGAAGCTCCCATCGGTATATGCCATTTCCCATTGGTTAGGGCACACACCTGAAATGTAGTGATCCCTCTTCAAATTTCTTCTTCTCTCTCAGGAGGAAGAGGGATTTGAATTGGGGTCGGGGGGGGGGTATCTCCCACATCCCAGGTGAATACCATCACCAGTGGGGTAAGAGTTATGAGCAGGGCCGGCTCCAGGCACCAGCTCAGCAAGCAGGTGCTTGGGGCGGCCAAGGGGAAGGGGCGGCAGGTCGGGCTCTTCGGCAGCAATTCGGCTGCAGGTCCCTCTCAGAGGGAAGGACCTGCCGCCGAAGAAGAAAGCGGTGCGGTGGACCTGCTGCCAAAGTGCCGCCAATCGCGATCGCGGCTTTTTTTTTTTTTTTTCGCCGCTTGGGACGGCATAACCTGGAGCCTGCCCTGGTTATGAGGGAGCTCCTTCTCTCTTCCCTCCCCCACGCAAAAAAAAGGTGTAGGCATCTAACTCCAACACAGGGTTTGCAGTTGAGAATCCCAAGCAGAGGAAGATGCCTCCCTGCAGCCTGGACTTAGGTGCCTATCTCTGTGAGAGGGGTGGGGCTTGGCTTGGCACTTCCCATTGGCTAGCTTAGGCAGCTCCCCACCTATCATGCTGTCTTTTGTGAATCCCATTCTAAGGTGCTGATCTCTCCCCATTCACTGTATAGGGAGCCTAGGCTCCAAACTCAGACTTTGGGAATCCTAGTGATTTTTTAGGTGCCTAAAAGTCAGGCACGGTGCTCAGCATCACCACAGCTAATTTTCTCTGTGAATCTAACCCAATCTGCTTCCTTCTGATCACTGATTCTTTCTATTATTAATCCACCTGCATCAAAAAGAAACAAAAAAGGAAGAGGTCATAAATCTTCCAGAGTTGTCCTCCTGGACCTAGGATGAACTTTGGTCAACAAGCAAGTCAGAAGCTTGCTCCACTAGGGACTGAAAGGCTCAGTTCAACTCCCATTGAAATCAGTGGAAAGACTCCGTTTGAACTGAGTGGGAACTGGACACGGACCTAAATGAACAAAGGCTGTTGTTGCACAGACTGAGTGACGTTAAGTGTTGCCTGAGGTTTTTTTTGATTACATTAAAATCAGTGCTTAAATCACTAAATTGTGGAAATTTCCCATTCCACAAGTAAGCAAATATTCTAAAGTATATATGTTTTACTTAGCAACCACCACACAAAAATATACAACAGGGGAATCTGT
>NW_020710881.1:0-5086 GCF_002925995.2 Terrapene triunguis | reverse complement strand
TTGCCCTCTACCAGACTCCTGTACCCCACTGGTCTGGGTCTGTCACATATCCCTCCCCCCTGCTCAACACCAAGGGGACGCCAGACAGTGCACACGTGACAAGCCATCGGCGTTGCCATGACGGCTCCCTGCTCTGTGTTGCACATGGAACTGGAAAGGTTGGAGGGATAAGAACCATCTGGTCACCCTTCTGTTCTTCTCCTTGTTCTGCTGCATCCATTGAAGAGGGGCATGGTCGGTCACGAGGACAAATCTGCGCCCGAGCAGGTAGTAGCGCAATGTTTCCATGGCCCATTTTACAGCGAGGCATTCTCTCTCCACCACTGCATATTTTTGTTCCCTTGGAAGGAGTTTCCGACTGAGGTATAGAATTGGGTGTTCCTCCTCCCCGACCATCTGTGATAGAACAGCCCCCAACCCTACTTCCGATGCATCCGTCTGCAGGATAAACTCCTTGGTGAAATCAGGGGCTATCAGTACGGGGTTACTGCAGAGGGCAGTCCGTAGGTCTGTGAATGCTTCCTCTGCTGCGTCAGACCATCTCACCAGATCAGGTCCACGGGCTTTCACTAGGTCTGTCAGGGGGCTTGCCCTTTTGGCAAAGTGGGGCATAAATCGTCGGTAATACCCCACCACACCTAGGAACACCCGGACTTGTTTCTTGCGACTTGGTCCGGGACAATTTTGGATGGCCTCTAACTTGTTCACTTGGGGTTTTACCAGACCTTTTCCCACAATGTAGCCAAGATATTTGGCCTCTGTAAACCCTACAGCGCACTTGGCAGGGTTTGCTGTAAGGCCAGCTCGCCTGAAGGTATCGAGGACTGCCTCCACCTTCTCCAGGTGGGTTTCCCAGTCTGGGGTATGAATGACCACATCGTCCAAGTAGGCAGCAGCATAACTGTTATGCGGGCGTAATAGCTTGTCCATGAGATGCTGGAATGTAGCTGGGGCCCCATGTAGTCCAAAAGGGAGGACAGTATATTGAAAAAGACGCTCTGATGAAGAGAATGCAGTCTTTTCCTTTGCGTCTTCTGCAAGGGGAATCTGCCAGTACCCCTTTGTCAAGTCTAGGGTAGTCAAGTACTGGGCATTACCCAGACTGTCCACTAGCTCATCTATGCGAGGTATGGGGTATGCGTCGAACTGGGATACTTCGTTTAGTCGCCAGAAGTCGTTGCAAAATCTTGTGGTGCCATCAGGTTTGGGCACCAGCACGATTGGGCTGGACCACTGACTGTGGGATTCTTCGATGATCCCCAACTCCAGCATTTTTTTTACTTCTGCTTTTATTTCCTCCCTTTTTGCCGCTGGCACCCGATAGGGCCTCATTGTTACTCTGGCCCCAGGGTTCGTGACAATGTGGTGATATGTCTCGGTTGTTCGACCTGGTTTTGTCGAGAACACATCTTGGTTCCGGAAGATCATCTCAGACACCTCATTCTTCTGGTCTGGTGTTAAATCGGGAGACACTCTCACCTGTTTGGAAGGCTTGTTTTCCTGAGTTAGGTCTTTTTGGACCGTTGTGCATGCCTCTTGTGCATGCCAGGGTTTCAGAAGGTTAACGTGATAAATCTGTTCTTGTTTTCTGCGTCCTGGCTGCCGCACCTTGTAGATTACTTCCCCCACGGGTTCAACCACCTCATAGGGCCCCTGCCATTGGGCCAGAAGCTTGCTTTCTGCCGTGGGTACCAACACCATAACCCGATCCCCTGGTTGGAACTGTCGCACTTTTGCCTGGTGATTGTAATGGGTTCGCTGGGCCTCCTGTGCCTTCTCCAAATGTTCCCGTACAATAGGGGTAACCCAGGCTATCCGGTCTCGCAGCTGCATTACATGCTCTATTATATTTCTCCCCTCATTGGGTTCCTCTTCCCAGATCTCTTTGGCGATATCTAGTATGCCACGGGGGTGACGCCTGTATAATAACTCGAAGGGGAAAAACCCAGTTGAGGCCTGAGGTACCTCCCGGATAGCGAACATAAGGTAGGATAGTAGGGTATCCCAATCCTTCCCGTCCCGACTTACCACCTTCCTTATCATAGCCTTGAGGGTTCGGTTAAACCTTTCTACCAACCCATCAGTCTGCGGATGGTAGACCGAAGTTCTCAGGGTATGTATATGGAGCAGCGTACAGAGGTCCTTCATTAGCTTCGACATAAATGGGGTTCCTTGGTCGGTTAATATCTCCTTCGGTAGCCTCATTCGGGCAAAGATCCCCACCAGCTCTTTGGCTATAGTTTTAGAGGCTGTGTTCCGCAGGGGGACGGCTTCTGGGTAGCGAGTAGCATAGTCCAAAACAACAATTATATATTGGTGGCCCCGAGCCGTCTTCTCCTGGGGTCCCACTAGGTCCATGGCTATTCGCTCGAAGGGGACCTCTATGATGGGAAGGGGTACTAAAGGTGCCCTCAAGTGGGGACGGGGACTATGCAGCTGACCCTCCGGGCAGGAGGCACAGTACCTCCGCACTTCTTCATGTACTCCGGGCCAGAAGAACCGTCATAGGACTCGTGCCAGGGTCTTCTCTACCCCCAAATGCCCCCCAAAAAGATGACTATGAGCAAGACTTAATACAGCGTTCTGGTGTTTTTGAGGTACTAGGATCTGCTGTACCTTCTGCCCCTGTACTGGTGCAACCCGGTATAAGAGATCCTTCTTCATTATGAAGTAGGGTCCTGGTCCCTGGGTTTTCCCTTCCACGGGGACCCCATCTATTTCAGTCACCTCCTTCCTAATGTTGTCATACCTTGGGTTTTCTGCCTGGTCTCATCCAAAATTTCCTCTCCCGGGCTAATCTGCCCAAGATCTAGGGGCCCAGTCTCTGTTGCCTCTACTGGTTCAGAAGCATTAGGGTGGGGGTCAAACTCAGGTGCTTCTCCCTCTTACGTGGCCTCCTTTTCAGCTGCGCGGGTCCGCCTATCTACAAGAGTGACCCTCTGGCTTTGGGTCAGTATTCGGGTTCCCAAGACCTTA
This sequence comes from Terrapene triunguis, assembly GCF_002925995.2. Lineage (NCBI taxonomy): Eukaryota > Metazoa > Chordata > Testudines > Emydidae > Terrapene > Terrapene triunguis. The sequence goes on along the minus strand of NW_020710881.1, from coordinate 2,110 downwards.
GCTGCTCTTCTTTCCCTTTTTGTCTTTCTACCCTATGTGGGAGTGGAGAACAAATCTGGGGATATTTCAGAGAAGATTGGGGGTTGACAGTCTGCTATGGATGCCTCACCAATTTTAGGGTCCCCATCTTTCTCCAATCCCCCTACTGGGAGTAAGTTTCCAAACCCTGGGAAGTCCCTCCCTATGAGCACCGGGTATGGGAGTTTAGGGACTACACCTGCTACTACCTCAGTAGTGTTCCCTTGGATATCGATTTTTACTGGGATGGTGGGGTAGTAACTAACTGTCCCATGGACACATGTTATCCCCGCACGTTTAGCCTGTAGCAGCTGACTACGCTTCACGAGCTTCCCTGAGATAAGCGTGATAGCACTCCCCGAATCAACCAGTGCCGTGGTCCCTACCCCATTTAGTTTCACTGGTCTGGTATACATATGTGGGTTTAATGAGACCCCCACAAGGTGGATTGGGGAGCATGGATCTGCCCAGTTCCCCAGGTTACACTGCATAGGCTCCTCAGCATTGGGACACTGTGCAGCTATGTGTCCCCACTCCCCGCAGGCATAACATCTGTATGGAGCCCTAGGCGTTCCCCGGTCTCTTGGTTTGGGCAGTCTAACATCATGATCCTCTTCTCTCTCAGTGCTCCGACTCTTTGTGGCCTCTAATGGGCCTTCAGCCTCTCTCTTTTTCCACCTGGGCCCTCCTGGTGGCCCAGTCACCCGAACTTTAGGGCTTGGTGCTGCTAGTTTAACCCGGGGTGCCTCTTCCTTAACTGGTCGGGTCAGCTCCCTCGCTGTCCTTCGCTTCTCTACCAGGGCGACAACCTCATCATAGGTGGAGGGTTCGTTCTGCCTTACCCAGGTACGAAGGTCTGGTGGTAGTCCCCTCATGTATCGGTCGATGACCAGAACCGCTAGTATCTCTTCTGGACTCTGGGACTCTGTTTGCAACCACTTTCGTGCGAGATGGATGAGGTCATACAATTGGGACCGCGGGGTTTTGTCTTTCTGGTACCTCCAACCGTGATACTGTTGGGCCCACACTGCTGTCGTTACCCCAGATCTGGCCAGGATCTCTGCTTTCAGCTGGGGGTAGTCTGCCGCAGCCTCTTCAGGCAGATCATAGTAGGCCTTCCAGGGCTCCCCACACAGGAATGGGGCAAGGATGCCAGACCACTGATCTCGAGGCCAGGCCTCCCGTAGGGCTCTCCTCTCAAAGGCCAGAAGGTATGCCTCTACATCATCCTCCCGTGTCATTTTCTGCAGCCAATGGCTGGCCCGTATGAGCCGCATCCCATCATGGCCGCGATTCAGCTCTGTAAGGGACTTTACCTGGTTTACCAGTTCCCGCAACATAGCTTGGTCTTGAGCAGCCTGGTCCAACAGCAGGCGATTAGTCTCTTGCTGCAGCCGCACTGCCTCCTGTTGGGCGGCTGCTTGGACATGGGTAGCCTCCTGCTGGGCTGCCGTAGCTTGTATCAGTGCCTGCACTACGTCATCCATTGTGGTGAAAAAAAAATAAACCCTCTCCCTTTTTTTGTTGTTGTTGTTGTTTTTTTTTTTAAATCACCCTCCTTCTTCCGCCGCGCTGTGCACCCCAAGATCCCACTTCTAACACCAGTGTGACAAAGTTCCTCCTCTATCTTGGTGGGTCCTGCACTTATTGGCGGATTTTCTTGCCACAGAGATTCACCATGTGGGTTGGGGAACAGCCCAGAGACCTTCTCCTCTGGAAGAACCCACGGTCCAGGTCAATTGGGATGTTTGGGGGGAACCCGGGCCCACCCTCTACTCTGGGTTCCAGCCCAGGGCCCTGTGGACTGCAGCTGTCTGTAGTGCCTCCTGTAACAGCTGCATGACAGCTACAACTCCCTGGGCTACTTCCCCATGGCCTCCTCCAAACACCTTCCTTATTCTCACCACAGGACCTTCCTCCTGGTGTCTGATAACGCTTGTGCTCCTCAGTCCTCCAGCAGCACTCACTCTCAGCTCCTTGCGCCTCTTGCTCCCAGCTCCTCACACTCGCACCACAAACTGAAGTGAGCTCCTTTTAAAACCCAGGTGCTTTGATTAGCCTGCCTTAATTGATTCTAGCAGCTTCTTCTTAA
>NW_020710880.1:0-1422 GCF_002925995.2 Terrapene triunguis | reverse complement strand
TTTGCGCATTTTATTTTATTTTGCTTGTGACTTACTTTGTTCTGTCTGTTACTACTTTGAACCACTTAAATCCTACTGTCTGTATTTAATAAAATCACTTTTTATTTAGTAATTTACTCAGAGTATGTATTAATACCTGGGGGAGCAAACAACTGTGCATATCTCTCTATCAGTGTTATAGAGGGCGAACAATTTATGAGTTTGCCCTGCATAAGCTTTATGCAGGGTAAAACGGATTTATCTGGGTTTAGACCCCATTGGGAGTTGGGCATCTGAGTGCTAAAGACAAGCACACTCCTGTGAGCTGTTTTTGGGTAACCTTGCAGCTTTGGGACAAGTGATTCAGACCCTTGGTCTGTGTTAGAGCCAGACAGGAGTGTCTGACTCAGCAAGACGGGGTGCTGGAGTCCTGAACTGGCAGGGAAAGCAGAAGCAGGGGTAGTCTTGGCACATCAGGTGGCAGCTCCCAAGGGGGATTCTGTGATCCAACCCGTCACAGTGGCGTAGTCGAGCAGGATCTGTGCACAGCTGATTGCTTTGAGATACTGGTAGTGATTTTAAGTGAGTTTTAAGTGTGGTGGCTGGAGAACAGACAAAGTGGTTACTGGTTTGTTATTTTCTGTTTGCTTATTTCGGGAAAGGGAAGTAGGGACAGAAAAGGAAGCAAAATAAGTAAGAATGAAGATCAAAAGAAGCTAAAACTACACAAGATGCAAATTGCCCAGAAAGACTGAACAATGGGCACTGGGAATGTCTCTGTTAACTTAAGAAGCCCCTGAACTGAGTGCATCTCAGTTTCAGTGAACTGCAGATGGGTGTGGCCCAACCTCTGTCTGTGCTGAAGCTGACTGAAGTGTCTAACCTAGCAAGACAGGAGTGGAGGGGTGCCTGTTCTGGCAGGAGGGTGTTCTCTGTGGTATCCCAGCTCATCAAGCGATGGTCTCAAGGGGAGACAAATGGAAATTGATGTACAATCTGCCTGGGAAAGGAAAAGGCTGCCCACCAGCCTGGACTTAAGAGACAAAGCAAGTAAGACCCAGAAGCATGACCTGGCTGTAATGGAGTGGAAGAGGTGCACAGAGACATGTATCCTGGAGCTGGAAGTTGGGGTCCTGGTGACTGCTGCGGTGGGAACAAACCCCAAGGACTCTAGCTGGAAGCAAACCCAACCTGAGTGAAAGGGAGGGGATTTTGCTGGCCAGCGAAAGGTCTCTCATAGCTTGGAGCTGTGAGCCTACAGCTGGATCAGGGTCTCTTTCCCTTTTGGGGGACACAGGAGTGTCTGCCCCAGAGGGGAGCCCAAAAACGAATTTTAGGTATACTGCCTCCGCCATGGTCAGTGTCCAAGTCTCTGGCAGTAAGTTCAGGAGGAGGGTGTGACGTTGTGCAGTCTATATGGTTTCATAAAAACATGATAATAAG
>NW_020710879.1:0-1788 GCF_002925995.2 Terrapene triunguis | reverse complement strand
GATGTAGCAGTCAGCACAACAAGTGCAGACCCTTGTGTGGACACTTATTTCAGTTTAAACCTATAACCTAAACCAGAATTTGTCTGGTCTAAACAGACATGAGTGTGTCCACACAGCCTTTAACTAAACCAGTTTAAAGTCACACCTTTTGCGAATTGTAACCCAACACCAGCCAAAACTGATCACCTTGGCAAAGCAGGTCTGCCTACTGAAAACCTAGGCAGAGTAGGTTTGTCTGTGCAAATGTGGTCTGCTCCTGATGTCTTTTCCCCCAGTGTGTCACTGATGTCAGGGGAGAGCTCATTCAGACACTGCTTACATCCTCATTTGCAAATTCCAGTATACTGTGTCTGAAGATCTCCTGCTGTTATTCATTACAATCACATCTGCTAATCTCTAATGCCTTCTGATCAATAATTAATGGATTCTCCCCGTCGCTTCAATGGGTGAGCGTTCAGCTAGCACTGACTTGAGTTCTGGGGTTTCTTTGTTTGTTTTTATGGCTTCGCACATGGGAAGCAAGTCTAAATCCTGGATTTAGCAAATGTGGTTGCATATCTTGCAAGTTTAATGAGTGATCAACAATGCTTCAGCAATCTCCATTTCTGTGTGGGAGATTATCCAAGGTGTTAATGCACTCAAATATGATTTTTGCTTGGTAAATATTATGGTCTGCAAATTGTTGTATGCAATATCATTGTAGCCATCTCTGTCCCAGGCTATTATGTTATCGATGACCTGTCCTCTTCATTATTTACCACTCCCCCAATTTTTGGGTCATCTGCAAACTTTATCAGTGATGATTTTATATTTTCTTCCAGGTCATTGATAAAAACATTAAATAGCATAGAACCAAGAACGGATCCCCGCAGAACGCCACTAGAAACACACCCCCTTTGCTGACGATTACTCATTTACAATTACATTTTTAGACTTATCGTTTAGCCAGTTTTTAAATCCATGTAATATGTGCCATATTGATTGGGTGTCATTCTACTGTTGTTTCTTAATCAAAAATGTCACAAAGTTTCCAGTTAAAGTCTCAATATATTACATACATTACTTTTATCAACCAAACTTGTAAATTTCCAAAAAAGACATGTGCAAGTACAAATCTCTCTGGAAAGCTCATATGCTTCGTTATAAATACCGTATCTTATTTTTCTAGTAATAAAATAAGGGGATTAGAAATATGCTTTTTAAGAGCTGCTCACTATCACCTCCATAAATACTGTGTTCAAATACATGCCATATTTCAAAATGTTGCCCTATATAAATACTTATCTAGAAGTTCTTAAACATCCTGTCTGTCTGCACTTGCACAAAATCCAGCTTGTATAAGGATAAATGAGTCATGGCAAGCTTGTGACTATATCATTAGTTTGGTACTTTGCAGCTGTCACCACCTGAATACTGTGGGAGCAAAAAGATTGTAAGGGGGCATTCATATAGCAGGAGCACATATCTTCAGTGCACAGCGCATCTGGAATATGACAGTATATCATAACTTGCTGTGATTCCCCAGGTGAAACTCAGTGGGCCCAATCGTGCCAGATATTGCCTAGTTTCTGTGAACTAGATCAGCACCTTGCAATCTGCCCTGAATGAGGCACACAGTGCGTAGCTACCCTGTCCTAGGTGCTGGCAGAGCAGGGACTGAATTATGATTCGACCACCAGAACCACAGGTTGGAAAAACCACTGTTCTATCGTAATGACAACCTTTCACGGACCCCTTAGCGTAGTCTGCAGACTGCCAGGGGGCTGTGGACCACAGCTTGAAAACCAC
>NW_020710878.1:0-1788 GCF_002925995.2 Terrapene triunguis | reverse complement strand
GATGTAGCAGTCAGCACAACAAGTGCAGACCCTTGTGTGGACACTTATTTCAGTTTAAACCTATAACCTAAACCAGAATTTGTCTGGTCTAAACAGACATGAGTGTGTCCACACAGCCTTTAACTAAACCAGTTTAAAGTCACACCTTTTGCGAATTGTAACCCAACACCAGCCAAAACTGATCACCTTGGCAAAGCAGGTCTGCCTACTGAAAACCTAGGCAGAGTAGGTTTGTCTGTGCAAATGTGGTCTGCTCCTGATGTCTTTTCCCCCAGTGTGTCACTGATGTCAGGGGAGAGCTCATTCAGACACTGCTTACATCCTCATTTGCAAATTCCAGTATACTGTGTCTGAAGATCTCCTGCTGTTATTCATTACAATCACATCTGCTAATCTCTAATGCCTTCTGATCAATAATTAATGGATTCTCCCCGTCGCTTCAATGGGTGAGCGTTCAGCTAGCACTGACTTGAGTTCTGGGGTTTCTTTGTTTGTTTTTATGGCTTCGCACATGGGAAGCAAGTCTAAATCCTGGATTTAGCAAATGTGGTTGCATATCTTGCAAGTTTAATGAGTGATCAACAATGCTTCAGCAATCTCCATTTCTGTGTGGGAGATTATCCAAGGTGTTAATGCACTCAAATATGATTTTTGCTTGGTAAATATTATGGTCTGCAAATTGTTGTATGCAATATCATTGTAGCCATCTCTGTCCCAGGCTATTATGTTATCGATGACCTGTCCTCTTCATTATTTACCACTCCCCCAATTTTTGGGTCATCTGCAAACTTTATCAGTGATGATTTTATATTTTCTTCCAGGTCATTGATAAAAACATTAAATAGCATAGAACCAAGAACGGATCCCCGCAGAACGCCACTAGAAACACACCCCCTTTGCTGACGATTACTCATTTACAATTACATTTTTAGACTTATCGTTTAGCCAGTTTTTAAATCCATGTAATATGTGCCATATTGATTGGGTGTCATTCTACTGTTGTTTCTTAATCAAAAATGTCACAAAGTTTCCAGTTAAAGTCTCAATATATTACATACATTACTTTTATCAACCAAACTTGTAAATTTCCAAAAAAGACATGTGCAAGTACAAATCTCTCTGGAAAGCTCATATGCTTCGTTATAAATACCGTATCTTATTTTTCTAGTAATAAAATAAGGGGATTAGAAATATGCTTTTTAAGAGCTGCTCACTATCACCTCCATAAATACTGTGTTCAAATACATGCCATATTTCAAAATGTTGCCCTATATAAATACTTATCTAGAAGTTCTTAAACATCCTGTCTGTCTGCACTTGCACAAAATCCAGCTTGTATAAGGATAAATGAGTCATGGCAAGCTTGTGACTATATCATTAGTTTGGTACTTTGCAGCTGTCACCACCTGAATACTGTGGGAGCAAAAAGATTGTAAGGGGGCATTCATATAGCAGGAGCACATATCTTCAGTGCACAGCGCATCTGGAATATGACAGTATATCATAACTTGCTGTGATTCCCCAGGTGAAACTCAGTGGGCCCAATCGTGCCAGATATTGCCTAGTTTCTGTGAACTAGATCAGCACCTTGCAATCTGCCCTGAATGAGGCACACAGTGCGTAGCTACCCTGTCCTAGGTGCTGGCAGAGCAGGGACTGAATTATGATTCGACCACCAGAACCACAGGTTGGAAAAACCACTGTTCTATCGTAATGACAACCTTTCACGGACCCCTTAGCGTAGTCTGCAGACTGCCAGGGGGCTGTGGACCACAGCTTGAAAACCAC
>NW_020710877.1:0-1803 GCF_002925995.2 Terrapene triunguis | reverse complement strand
TTTTTTGCTTTGCCGTTCTGGCCGCCCTGTTTTTTTTTTGCTTGGGGCAGCCAAAAAGCCAGAGCCGGCCCTGGTTTAAACCTATAACCTAAACCAAAATTTGCCTGGTCTAAACAGACATGAGTGTGTCCACACAGCCTTTAACTAAACCAGTTTAAAGTCACACCTTTTGCGAATTGTAACCCAACACCAGCCAAAACTGATCATCTTGGCAAAGCAGGTCTGCCTACTGAAAACCTAGGCAGAGTAGGTTTGTCTGTGCAAATGTGGTCTGCTCCTGATGTCTTTTCCCCCAGTGCGTCACTGATGTCAGGGGAGAGCTCATTCAGACACTGCTTACATCCTCATTTGCAAATTCCAGTATACTGTGTCTGAAGATCTCCTGCTGTTATTCATTACACTCACATCTGCTAATCTCTAATGCCTCTGATCAATAATGAATGGATTCTCCCTGTCGCTTCAATGGGTGAGCGTTCAGCTAGCACTGACTTGAGTTCTGGGGTTTCTTTGTTTTTATGGCTTCGCACATGGGAAGCAAGTCTAAACCCTGGATTTGCAAATGTGGTTGCATATCTTGCAAGTTTAATGAGTGATCAACAATGCTTCAGCAATCTCCATTTCTGTGTGGGAGATTATCCAAGGTGTTAATGCACTCAAATATGATTTTTGCTTGGTAAATATTACGGTCTGCAAATTGTTGTATGCAATATCATTGTAGCCATCTCTGTCCCAGGCTATTATGTTATCAATGACCTGTCCTCTTCATTATTTACCACTCCCCCAATTTTTGTGTCATCTGCAAACTTTATCAGTGATGATTTTATATTTTCTCCCAGGTCATTGATAAAAACATTAAATAGCATAGAACCAAGAACGGATCCCCGCAGAACGCCACTAGAAACACACCCCCTTCGCTGACGATTACTCATTTTCAATTACATTTTTAGACTTATCGTTTAGCCAGTTTTTAAATCCATGTAATATGTGCCATATTGATTGGGTGTCATTCTACTGTTGTTTCTTAATCAAAAATGTCACAAAGTTTCCAGTTAAAGTCTCAATATATTACATACATTACTTTTATCAACCAAACTTGTAAATTTCCAAAAAAGATATGTGCAAGTACAAATCTCTCTGGAAAGCTCATATGCTTCATTATAAATACCGTATCTTATTTTTCTAGTAATAAAATAAGGGGATTAGAAATATGCTTTTTAAGAGCTGCTCACTATCACCTCCATAAATACTGTGTTCAAATACATGCCATATTTCAAAATGTTGCCCTATATAAATACTTATCTAGAAGTTCTTAAACATCCTGTCTGTCTGCACTTGCACAAAATCCAGCTTGTATAAGGATAAATGAGTCATGGCAAGCTTGTGACTATATCATTAGTTTGGTACTTTGCAGCTGTCACCACCTGAATACTGTGGGAGCAAAAAGATTGTAAGGGGGCATTCATATAGCAGGAGCACATATCTACAGTGCACAGCGCATCTTGAATATGACAGTATATCATAACTTGCTGTGATTCCCCAGGTGAAACTGAGTGGGCCCAATCGTGCCAGATATTGCCTAGTTTCTGTGAACTAGATCAGCACCTTGTAATCTGCCCTGAATGAAGCACACAGTGCGTAGCTACCCTGTCCTAGGTGCTGGCAGAGCAGGGACTGAATTATGATTCGACCACCAGAACCACAGGTTGGAAAATCCACTGTTCTATCGTAATGACAACCTTTCACGGACCCCTTAGCATAGTCTGCAGACTGCCAGGGGGCTGTGGACCACAGCTTGAAAACCAC
>NW_020710876.1:0-1474 GCF_002925995.2 Terrapene triunguis | reverse complement strand
GAGTCACAAAAGGACATAAACTGCTTTAGGTGACTAAATCCCAGAATGAGGCCCCAGTGGGATTCACAAAACTCCTGCTCAGGTGCCACCAAACTCTATAGGCACCTAAACTCACTCGGTGCTTAAATGACTGCAGTAAAAGTTCCCTAGGCACCTGCTCTTCTGCCTCTGCGCATGTGCACGACAGCCCATGTCAGATGTCCCAGATGCCTAAGCCCCAGAGTCATGCACTAACTGGAGGAAGATAGGTGTTCCTATGCCTAACTTACCTGCAGGCCCGATCTAGTCAACGTGCTCAGAACTCATCTATTGGCTCAAGCCACCATAGGCCAGTTCACACAAAATGAGCAGCAGCATCCTACACCTCATAACCATTGATATCATAGTCATTTGGGATGTGGGAGACCCCTGAGGCGGAGAAGGGATTTGAACAGTGATGTACCATCTTTTGGGAGCTTGTTCTGAGCATTAAGCTATTGGATATTCTGATATGGTGTTCCCAGTCTCTCCTGTTGAAGCTGTTCCATTGTGGCGCAAGGGGACTGGGTCATGGGTCTCCCACCTCCCAAGTGAGTGCTCTAACTACCAGGCCACAGAGTCATTCTCATACTCACAATCTCTCTGGCCCCATGACTGAGAATCCGAAGCAGGTGGAGGCACCTCCCTGCAGCCCACACTTAGGCACCTAACTCCATTAGAGGGGCAGAGCTTAGCACACTTTGGCTAGCTGAGATGAGTAGCTGCCTAGTATGTTGGCTTTTTTGAATCCCATTCTTAGGTGCCAGTTTCTCCTCATTCATTGTATAGGGCCTAACTCAGGCTTTGTGAATCCTAGTGATTTTTAGGTGCCTAAAAGTTGGTGTGAAGCTAAATAAAAACAAAAACAAAAACTGGACTTTGGGTTCCCGCCAATGGGAGAGACGAAAACACCTTCTTGTAACTAGAAAAAACTAATGAGAAATGTTTTAGATTTCTTGGATTAAGACTAGATTTAGCATGAAGTATAATACACTTTAATAAAATTCACTGAGCATGGATGATTTGGTTAGAAATGAGTAGACTCTTGTCTAGATTTCATGGATCCAGACCACAGTTTAAAATCCTTCCATGGATATCTTAGCCCTGAGGTAAATAGAGTTCCAGGCAATTTACTGTGTGAGGGGGGTTTTGAATAAGACCAAAACCCGAGATCCTGTTTTCATTCTCTTACTTTAATCATAAATGATATTGCACTGCCTAGGAAAGAAGGACATATTTAACAACACTAGTGATCTACTTAAAATGATGCATCAAAAGTGGTTATACAAAAGTAACTAACAGTTTTTAATTTAATTAAAGTTACTGTCTCTGCCAAGTCTTTTGCAGTACTAAGCAGTGTCCTTTAAACATTCCTTCAATACAGGACCACATTACCCTATCCAAGGGGTCAATCCCACTGCCATTGGACTCCTATTGACTTCAATGGGTGTAGCAT
>NW_020710875.1:0-1447 GCF_002925995.2 Terrapene triunguis | reverse complement strand
TAGGTGACTAAATCCCAGAATCAGGCCCCAGTGGGATTCACAAAACTCCTGCTCAGGTGCCACCAAACTCTATAGGCACCTAAACTCACTCGGTGCTTAAATGACTGCAGTAAAAGTTCCCTAGGCACCTGCTCTTCTGCCTCTGCGCATGTGCACGACAGCCCATGTCACATGTCCCAGATGCCTAAGCCCCAGAGTCATGCACTAACTGGAGGAAGATAGGTGTTCCTATGCCTAACTTACCTGCAGGCCCGATCTAGTCAACGTGCTCAGAACTCATCTATTGGCTCAAGCCGCCATAGGCCAGTTCACACAAAATGAGCAGCAGCATCCTACACCTCATAACCATTGATATCATAGTCATTTGGGATGTGGGAGACCCCTGAGGCGGAGAAGGGATTTGAACAGTGATGTCCCATCTTTTGGGAGCTTGTTCTGAGCATTAAGCTATTGGATATTCTGATATGGTGTTCCCAGTCTCTCCTGTTGAAGCTGTTCCATTGTGGCGCAAGGGGACTGGGTCATGGGTCTCCCACCTCCCAAGTGAGTGCTCTAACTACCAGGCCACAGAGTCATTCTCATACTCACAATCTCTCTGGCCCCATGACTGAGAATCCGAAGCAGGTGGGGGCACCTTCCTGCAGCCCACACTTAGGCACCTAACTCCATTAGAGGGGCAGAGGCACACTTTGGCACCCATTGGCTAGCTGAGATGAGTAGCTGCCTAGTATGTTGGCTTTTTTTAATCCCATTCTTAGGTGCCAGTTTCTCCCCATTCATTGTATAGGGCCTAACTCAGGCTTTGTGAATCCTAGTGATTTTTAGGTGCCTAAAAGTTGGTGTGAAGCTAAATAAAAACAAAAACTGGACTTTGGGTTCCGGCCAATGGGAGAGACGAAAACATCTTCTTGTAACTAGAAAAAACTAATGAGAAATGTTTTAGATTTCTTGGATTAAGACTAGATTTAGCATGAAGTATAATACACTTTAATAAAATTCACTGAGCATGGATGATTTGGTTAGAAACGAGTAGACTCTTGTCTAGATTTCATGGATCCAGACCACAGTTTAAAATCCTTCCATGGATATCTTAGCCCTGAGGTAAATAGAGTTCCAGGCAATTTACTGTGTGAGGGGGGTTTTGAATAAGACCAAAACCCGAGATCCTGTTTTCATTCTCTTACTTTAATCATAAATGATATTGCCCTGCCTAGGAAAGAAGGACATATTTAACAACACTAGTGATCTACTTAAAATGATGCATCAAAAGTGGTTATACAAAAGTAACTAACAGTTTTAATTTAATTAAAGTTACTGTCTCTGCTGAGTCTTTTGCAGTACTAAGCAGTGTCCTTTAAACATTCCTTCAATACAGGACCACATTACCCTATCCAAGGGCCCAATCCCACTGCCATTGGACTCCTATTGACTTCAATGGGTGTAGCAT
>NW_020710874.1:0-3835 GCF_002925995.2 Terrapene triunguis | reverse complement strand
GGCCTCTGATACCAAGGTTTATCTCTCAGGGCCTCCTCTTACTACATTACCCTTATGGCTGGTTGTCACCCTCTGGTAAGCTTTACTGGGCAGGAAACAGAAGTGGCTAGCTTCTTTGTTCCACTGGATATGCGGCTTTGCGATACACCAGTAGTTGACATAGATCCAGTTGTTTCTTATGGATGCTGTCTTCCAGATAACCTACTGAATGGACAGTAACCAATTTATCAAATAGTGCTGTGTCAGGATTTAGTATTGGTACCCAGACACTGAACAAGATTGTTTTAAATAATGTGTACCTTAGTTAGGATGCAGTGTCATTGACCCAAATTATGACCCAAATTATGACTGGTATTAACAGAGAATTTGTTTACCCAATTTGTAGTTACTATGTAACATTTTGTTTGTTTACCACTTTGTTTTGTTTTTTTTTGCCTTCACGTTGTTTGCTGCCATTTGTTTGTTGATTTTCACCTGTGTGTTGGTTAAACAGTTTAGCAAGGTTATGCATATTGTAAATGTTGTACAGCAATAATACAATACAGCAATAAGACAACAGTACAACAATAATACAGTAGTACAGCAATAATACAGTTGTTTTTACACAGTAACCAAGTTGAAATTAAATGATGGCTTATCCTGGTCCAGCTAGTGTTTTTTAGCTGATTGTTAACTTAATTGTCCATATATGGTAGAGGTGTATTTAACCAGTCTCTTATTTATAAAACAGTTCATTTTCCTTTTCTTGATGCTTGGGGGTTTCTTCACTGTATACTGATATCATCTGGTATTTTTGTGGCATGATGTCTTTTGGTGTCTTTAGTCTGTGGGATGCAACTTAAACAACTTTTGTTAGTTAACAGAGTAAAGTTTTTGTTTTTTTTGTTTTTGTTTTTGTTTTCAGTAACCCAAACTTAATACACAGTTTAACTTAGTTTGTTTACAATGTAATAAGAACAAGGTAATAGGGACCGAGCCTTTTATAACACAAGCTATACTTTTGCAGTTGTTGTATAGACATTCATTTTTATTTGAAGTGCATTACTAATATTTTTATACGAAATGTAATGCTTAACGGCTAAAATAAATGCTCACAATCTTCTATGAGAAGGTGTATTGCTTTCCCTTGCTGAACAATTTGTTTCAGCAAAGGAGGAGTTAACAGACTTTTTACCAAGCTTTTTAGAGTTAATTTGCTTGTGATACCAATTTCACTCTTGTTAACTGCTTAGAAGCACAACTTTAACAACCACTGCTTCCCATTAACATAACATAACAAAAGAAAAGCATACAAAATTAAACCAAAATAAATTTTAAATACAGGTACATGCAAATACTCCGAGGGTATCCGAGGGTCTAGTTTCATGATGCTTTGTTATGTTTGGGAGCCAAAGGTGGAAACCTGTTCAAATTGTTTGGTTAGCTTTATGCATAAATTGTTGTTTTAAAACATTTTGGTTATGACATTTTTATAACTATATTTAAAAGTGCAAACAACTTTATAAAAAGCCCAAAAAAGAAATTAACATTTTGTTAATATTATCTTTGCCTTAATGTTGAAGGTTTCCCCCTACAGTTTTTCTTTGAATAACAAATAAAAAAAAACTAAAAAAACAAAACAAAACTGTGATTGATAAGAGAATTCTTTTTTGTTTGCAATTGCATTATTTGTTGAGGCAGAAATATATGAACATATATTTGTAACTGAAACCTTTTTGAACTTCACACAAAAAATTGGTGCTAATAATACTATGATTATACCCCAACCATGATCTTAAAATAATGTGGTACCACATATATATAAATTTTTAAAAGGGTATAAAATTGATTTTTGTTGCAACAAAATAAAAATAATAAAAAATAGTAACGTGACACACACAACATACAACACAAGACAACACACATGACAGAGGACAAACTTACAATTAACAACAAATGGCGCCAGAATTCTATTCATAACTATACAAAGTAAGGCAAACAAAATAAAAAATAAAAAGGGTTATATTTAAATAAACAAATTATTACCTTATTTAAAACTTGTTACATAAATTGTTAAAAATATATTAATATTTGCCAAATGTATTGTATTAATTTGGTAACAAGGAATTTTGCATTACTTTATATTTAACATTATTTTAGAACTCTGCTATATGGAAATAAGAAAAGCCCATGTTTCAAATATTAGTGAGTGGTTAGGATTAGAAGCAGAGTGTGCATTTCTGTTGCTTGGCAACCATATCTTCAAGAAAGTTAGGAATAATTCCAGCTCTTGCATTCCTGAAGGGTTAAAATACTTAATTTACTGGATTTATTTAAAGTAAAGTTTTTACCTTGTTTTCTTTTTGTTTCTTGTTTTATTCTGTTTTCAATTGCTGTATTTTTTTGGAGGTTTCTGTAAAAACTATAACTTTTAACTTTTAAAAACAAAAAGAGAGAGCAGAATTGAGGAGAGGCGGGGGAAGGGAGGGGGTGAAGAGCAACCTAGGAAGGTAGTGAGACCTGAGCCAAGAGAGATTAACTCTATCAAGATATTTGAAAGTACAGGCAGCAGCAGCAAGTTTAGCAAATTAAGAAAGCATATAAAGGACAAAACTTAACCGGTATGTAAAAATATTTGAGAAAGAATGTTCTATTTTCAGATATGAGCGTGGAATGTGGTTCCGTGGGTTAAAGCAGTTGGGAACCTGCACAGTTAGGAACCGCGCCCCTGGTTTTTATCCTGGCTTTGAGAGGAGAATGGGGGTAGTTACCTGCTCTTGTAAAACCTGAATTTGTTCCCCCAATGTCTGTTGCTTTTGTGTGCATGCCAAATGGATGGCCGGAGTGCCCTTTTTTGCTGCAGTTAACTGGTTTTGGGCAACTCCATGTGTTAATGCATCAATTCTAGGTGTTAACCCACTTAATTTTGGTTTTTTACTTTGAAATTCTTTTTTATTCACTCCCCTGCGATCGAGTCGCAGCTCCTGTCTCCTAATGTGCTCTGTGAACTGTTCCATATTTTCCTTCATCTGATTTACCAATTCTGTGAAAGTATTGTTTGCTACTCTTTCCTTCTGTGCACTTACTTGTCCCGTTCTGACAGGCACCAGTCTAGGTCTCAGTTTAAGTTTAACTGGAACCTGGCTTTTATCATAAGGTAGTGGTTGCAATGCAGTGGACCCCGTTTCATCTTTTAATTTTACTAGGACCACCTTTTTCCATTTCTGTCCCCATTCTTCAGGCACAGGGTAGCTACCTGAAGCTTGCTGTTTACCACCAATATTTATAACAGGGGACGGCACTTTTTGCTTTTGCAGGTTTTCTACAGCTGTTTCTAATTTTTTATTTTCCTGCTTCACTTGCTCGAGCATATCATGAGTTTGGACCGCCTGTTGCCCTGCTAACAGAGCTTGGGCTTTCCAGTGCTCGACTGCCCGGGTAAACTCTTCTACTTCTCCTGTTTTTTCTGTAACTTGTTTGGCCAGCATTCCAGCATGCTGTCTGAGCCATCTCACTGCCAGAGACATAAGTTGCAGAATTCTTGCTTTTTTACTTTTATTACTGTTTCTCAGAGCCTCGGTTTCTACCATCGCTCTACATAAGCCAGTCCATGTTTCCCCACTCTCTTTTTTAAATTCATATGGACCCCCCTTACTGGCAATCCAGCGGGTCCAACAATTATCAAACTCCGTGGGGATCATAAGGGAGGGGATTAGGGGGTTCCCTAGCTCGAGGTTTACTGCCATGTTAGATAGCGATTCTTACCACGGCAGTTTCGCTTACTCACCAGATCAGCGGTCGGGGTCACCAGTGTTGTGAGATGCTACCGGGGTGGTGCTTCTGCTTTCTCCTGTTG
>NW_020710873.1:0-5196 GCF_002925995.2 Terrapene triunguis | reverse complement strand
TCTCTGTACACAGAGAGCTGTTACCCTTCCCTTCATAGTTATGACACGCCCCCCAAATCACAGATAGTGTTGGACGTTCGGTTCCACACTGGCTGTGATTTCTTCCTGGAGTTTTAGGAGAAAACAGAGTTAATAAGACATACTACTGATTATATAAAAACTAACAATGTTTCATTCCAAGAATAATTGTTAACCAGTTAACTCTGGGAAACTTTCCCGGGAGAGTGCATCAGCCACTTTGTTAGAAGCTCCCGAAATGTGTTGTATTTCAAAATCAAAATCTTGGAGAGCTAAACTCCATCGAAGAAGTTTTTTGTTATTTCCCTTGGCGGTATGAAGCCACTGTAGCGCAGCATGGTCTGTTTGTAGTTGGAAACGCCGTCCCCAAACATATGGGCGTAGCTTTTCCAGCGCGTACACAATGGCGTAGCATTCCTTTTCGCTGATTGACCAGTGACTTTCCCTCTCAGACAGTTTTTTGCTGAGAAACACGACAGGATGGAATTCTTGATCCGGTCCTTCCTGCATTAAAACTGCTCCCACGCCTCTCTCGGAAGCATCTGTGGTTACTAGGAACGGTTTGTCAAAGTCTGGGGCCCTTAGCACAGGGTCAGACATGAGTGTTGCCTTAAGCTGGTTAAAGGCCTTTTGACACTCATCAGTCCACTGAACTGCATTTGGCTGTTTCTTTCTGGTTAGGTCTGTCAGCGGGGCGGCGATTTGGCTGTAGTGTGGTACAAATCGCCTATAATATCCGGCCAAGCCTAAGAAGGATTGGACCTGTTTCTTTGACTTTGGAACCGGCCACTTTTGGATAGCATCCACTTTGGCCTGTAGGGGATTTATAGTTCCTTGACCCACCTGGTGCCCCAGGTACGTCACTCTGTTTTGGCCTATTTGACACTTTTTAGCCTTAACAGTTAGTCCTGCCTGTCGGATGCGCTCGAAGACTTTTCCCAGGTGCTCCAGGTGTTCTGTCCATGAATCAGAAAAAATGGCCACATCATCGAGGTAGGCAACTGCAGATTCTCCCAATCCCGCTAAGAGACCATCTACAAGTCTTTGGAAGGTGGCGGGTGCATTTCGCAACCCGAAAGGGAGTACATTGAATTCATACACCCCTGCCTGGGTGACGAAGGCTGACCTTTCCTTAGCGGGTTCATCTAGTGGTACTTGCCAGTACCCTTTGGTTAAGTCTAAAGTAGAGATGAATTGGGCATGTCCCAATTTCTCCAATAGCTCATCTGTGCGTGGCATTGGATAGTTGTCAGGACGAGTTACAGCATTTAGCTTACGGTAGTCCACGCAAAAGCGTATTTCCCCATCTGGTTTGGGAACTAGAACCACTGGAGATGCCCATGCACTGTTAGAGGGGCGGATTATACCCATCTGTAGCATGTCCTGGATCTCCCTTTGTATAGCAGCTTGGGCATGAGGTGACTCCCGGTAGGGTGGGGTTCTAATTGGGTGAGCATTACCTGTGTCAATGGAGTGGTATGCCCGTTCGGTCCGTCCTGGAGTGGCTGAGAAAATCGGTGCAAAGCTTGTGCACAGCTCCTTGATCTGCTGTCGCTGCAGACGTCCCAGGGTCGTGGAGAGGTTCACCTCTTCCACGCCACCATTCCTTTTTCCTTCGTAGTAGACACCTGCAGGCCACTCCGCGTCATCTGTTTCCTGGGCTGTAAACTGGCAAACGTTTAATTCTCTGGAATAAAAGGGCTTAAGAGAATTAACATGGTATACCTTAGGCTTTATGTTGGAGGTGGGGGAGGCTATGAGATAGTTAACAGCTCCTAGGCGCTCCTGGACCGTGAATGGTCCTTCCCACGACGCTTCCATTTTATGGGCCTGGAGCGCCTTTAAGACCATGACTTGGTCTCCTACTTTGAAGGACCGTTCTCTGGAATGTTTATCATACCAGGCCTTTTGCTCTTCCTGAGCATCCTTTAGGTTTTCTTTAGCAAGGGCTAAAGAGTGTCGGAGGGTGTTTTGTAGGTTGCTTACAAAGTCTAGAATGTTAGTTCCTGGAGAAGGCGTAAACCCCTCCCATTGCTGCTTCACCAACTGTAATGGCCCCTTAACCTCGCGGCCATACACAAGTTCAAATGGTGAAAACCCTAAACTGGGATGTGGTACAGCCCTGTAGGCAAAAAGCAACTGCTGCAACACTAGGTCCCAATCATTGGAGTGTTCATTTATGAATTTACGTATCATGGCCCCCAAAGTTCCATTAAACCTCTCCACCAGACCATTGGTTTGATGGTGATGAGGGGTGGCAACCAAGTGATTCACCCCATGAGCTTCCCACAGGTTTTTCATGTTCCCTGCCAGGAAATTAGTTCCCGAATCTGTAAGGATGTCGGAGGGCCAACCTACCCTGGCAAAAATGTCTGCTAATGCCTGGCACACACTTTTAGTCTTGGTGTTGCTTAAGGGTACAGCTTCCGGCCATCGGGTAGCAAAATCCATGAAAGTCAGTACGTACTGCTTTCCTCTGGGTGTCTTCTTTGGGAAAGGACCCAGAATATCCACAGCTACTCGCTGAAATGGGACCTCAATTATGGGTAGTGGCTGGAGAGGGGCTTTAACCTGGTCTTGGGGCTTTCCCACTCGTTGGCACACCTCACAAGACCGGACATAATTAGCAACGTCCTTGCCCATTCCCTCCCAGTGGAAGGACTTCCCCAACCGGTCTTTGGTTCTGTTCACCCCAGAATGGCCACTGGGATGATCATGGGCTAAGCTCAAGAGCTTTACCCGATACTTAGTGGGAACTACCAACTGTCTTTGAGGATGCCAGTCTTCCTGGTGCCCACCAGAAAGAGTCTCCTTGTATAAAAGTCCTTTTTCTACAACAAACCGGGATCGGTTAGAAGAGCTGAGAGGCGGTGGGGTGCTCCGTGCCGCCGCCCAAGCTTTCTGAAGGCTGTCATCTGCTTCCTGCTCGGCCTGGAACTGTTCCCTTGATGCTGGAGACATCAGTTCCTCCTTGGACTGTGGACTGGGGCTTGGTCCCTCTGGAAGCGATGCAGGTGCTGGGACTGTTTCCATTGACTGTGAACCGCTGTCCGCTGGTGCACTATGTGGTATCTCAGGCTCTGGCTGAGCCTCTTGGGTAGGGTTATCTGCTACTTCCGCCAGTTCAGGCTCGCTGGTGCCCTCTGGCATTGGAGTTGTAGATGGGTTTGCAAGCGCTGGACTCAGTGCTGGCAATGGTTCTGGTGCTGGTTGCGTTGTCAGTTCCGGTTCCGGGACTGGCTTTGGCTGGGTCTCTGGGATTGGATCCACTACGGCTGTTGCAGTCGTTGGCAGGGGATCCGGTTCCACCACCTGTGTTTGGGTCTCCGGTAACACCGACGGGGCTCTGGTGGACGGCTCAGGAACAGGGATGGGGGTGAAAGCTTGCTTAGCCTGGCTGCGGGTGACTATTCCCACCCTCTTGGCTAGCTTCACATGGTTGGCCAAGTCTTCCCCCAGCAGCATGGGGATGGGATAATTGTCATAGACTGCAAAAGTCCACATTCCTGCCCAGCCCTTGTACTGGACATGCAACTGGGCTGTAGGCAAGGTTACAGACTGTGACACGAAGGGTTGAATTGTCACTGTAGCCTCCGGGTTGATGAGTTTGGGGTCCACTAGGGATTGGTGGATAGTTGACACTTGTGCCCCAGTATCCCTCCAAGCGATAACCTTCTTTCCGCCCAGTCTCAAGGTTTCCCTTCGCTCCGAGGGTATGAGAGAGGCATCTGGGTCTGGGGATCTTTGGTGTGACTGGGGTGTAATGAACTGTAATCGGTTGGGGTTCTTGGGGCAGTGAGCCTTTATATGCCCCAGTTCATTACATTTAAAACATCGCCCTGCTAAGGTATCACCGGGGCGATGTTGGTTGATGGAGACTGGTGTGGTGGGGTGAGAAGGCGTCTGCGGTTTCCCTTGGGATGTGGGTGGGGCCTTGGGTTGTCCCCGGTGGTAAGGTTTTGTTTCGGCTTGCCCCTTCTGATATTCGCTCCAACTGCTACTAGCTTTTTTCTTTTCTGTCACCTCCACCCATTTGGCTCCAATCTCCCCCGCCTCGGTTACAGTTTTGGGCTTCCCATCTAGGATGTACCTTTCTATTTCCTCAGGAACACCCTCTAAAAACTGCTCCATTTGCAATAGGAAGGGCAACTCTTCCGTAGATTTAACATTTGCTCCTGATATCCAGGCATCCCAATTTTTTTGAATGTGGTAGGCATGCCGGGTAAATGACACATCTGGTTTCCACCTTAGGGCTCTGAACCGCCGACGGGCCTGCTCAGGTGTTAGCCCCATTCTGATTCTGGCCTTGTTTTTAAAAAGTTCATAACTGTTCATGTGTTCCTTAGGCATTTCAGCCGCCACCTCTGCTAAGGGTCCACTGAGCTGCGGTCTCAGCTCTACCATGTACTGGGTTAGAGGGATGTTGTATCCAAGGCAGGCCCTTTCAAAATTTTCTAAGAAGGCCTCAGTATCATCGCCTGCCTTGTAGGTGGGGAATTTCCTGGGATGGGAAGTGGTACCTGGAGAGGAGTTGTTAGGATGGTCTGCTGCATTCTGCCTAGTCCTTGCTGCTTCCAGTTCCATCTCTCTCTTGTGGGCCTCCTGTTTGGCTTTTTCTTCTCTTTCATGGGCCTCCTGTTTGGCTTTTTCTTCTCTTTCATGCTGCTCTGCCTCAAGTTTTTTAATTTCAAGCAGTCTCTGATGTTTTCTCTCGTTTTCTTCTGCTTCTAGTCTGGCCAGTTCTATTTTGTTAGTTAGTTCTTTGGCAGTCATTTTCCTGTTTTCTTGTGCTGGGTCACACCCTCTGCAGTTGACTGAGACTGGGATGTGTACTTAGCTCTGGCTGCTGCTGAGTTAACAGAGACTTTCTAACAAGCTACTCCCGAGGATGTAAAAAGAAAAAAAAACACTTCAGCCTGTAAATTACCTTCACCAGTTAGTCAAAGTTTGCTCCCTTTGAACCCTTCTCTTAACAAAGGACCTCGTTAAAAAAACTTAACACCTCTGCCTTCAGGCAAGGAGAGATAAGATATGCATCTACCTTCAGCTCTGCTCTCCAAGCAGCTAGAAGGAGAAAAAAAAATCTCTTACTGGCTTTTGGGTTAAAACGATCTCCACCGCTATGCCACCATGTCAAGGCTGGATCCCCACTTTGAACTTTAGGGTTCAAATGTAGGG
>NW_020710872.1:0-1074 GCF_002925995.2 Terrapene triunguis | reverse complement strand
GTGATATAACAGAGGGGATGCAGTCGTGTCTCAGTGCGGGGTGTGTGAGTGTGTGTGTGTTTCCCGGTGTCACGGAGTCCCCGGGTGATACTCTGGAACTGCTCCCCACAAAGCCAGTCAGGACTTTGGGGAGCCTCCTCTCCCTCGGAGCAGACTGTCTTCAGGGCAAGACGCTCACACAGCTTTACCTCCTCGGTCTCTCCTGGGAGCATTCAGCATATGCCCCTCCGTGCGCTTCCCACAGCGAGTCCGCCAAGGCGGGGTCCTGGGGAAGCCAAAGCGTTCTGCACCCCCCACTTTGCAGTCAGACGTGACTCTCGGCCAGCCAGTAAAACAGAGGTTTATTAGACGACAGGAACACGATCTAAAACAGAGCTTGTCGGTCCAGCGAACGGGACCCCTCCGCTGGGTCCATTCTGGGGCCCAGCGAGGCAGACCACTGTCTGCCCTTCCTTCCAGTCCCCAGCCAGCTCCAAACTCCAACCCCCAGCCAGCCCCTCCTTCTCTGGGCTTTGTCTCTTTCCCAGGCCAGGAGGTCACCTGATCCCTTTGTCTCCAACACCTTTAGTTGGCACCTTTGCAGAGGAGGGGCCCAGGCCATCAGTTGCTAGGAGACAGAGTGTCGGGCATTTATGTACACTGGCCCTTTGCTCTGCAGCAACCATACACCCTTATCCCACCACCTAGATAGTTAAGAACTGCATAAGGGAAACTGAGGAAAACATTAAGAACAGTCCCACTTCGTTACACCCGGGTGCTGTGTTGTGATATAACACAGGGGCTGCAGTCGTGTCTCCGTGCGGGGTGTGTGTGTGTGTGTGTGTTTCCCGGGTGCTGTGCTGTGATATAGCAGAGGGGATGCAGTCGTGTCTCAGTGCAGGGTGTGTGAGTGTGTGTTTCCCAGGCACTGTGTTGTGATATAACACAGCGGCTGCAGTCCTGTCTCAGTGCGGGGTGTGTGTGTGTGTTTCCCGGGTGCTGTGTTGTGATATAGCAGAGGGGCTGCAGTCATGTCTCAGTGCGGGGGGTGTGTGTTTCCTGGGTGCTGTGTTGTGATATAACAGAGGGGATGCA
>NW_020710871.1:0-1168 GCF_002925995.2 Terrapene triunguis | reverse complement strand
CAAATCCTTCTCCTGGATCAGGTCCCTCCTGACCACAGAAATTTCTGTACAAGTGTCTCTCCATGCTTGGAGCACTTTGCCATGAAACTTAAAAGCATGCATATGCTCACTGCTTGGCTGTGTAGAAGCAACCTTTACAAATCCTGTGTGGAAAGAGGCAGTGGCCCGGGATACCGCTGTGATCTGAGAAGCAGCAGCTTCATGTGTTACCTGTTGCCTGTTCCCACTTAGCCTCGGACATTTAGTCCTCAGTTGCTCAGTGGACTTACAATGATAGCACCTCTTGGGCTCCTCTGCTTGTACAGGAGACTTGGGAGAAGTGATTTCCCTCTGCCAGTGGTTTATGTTTAATTGCAGCTTGTGACTGCTCGTAAGAGTCTGCAAACTCAGCTAATTCCCCCACTGCGTCCACCTTTTTCTCCCACAAATACTGTTTTACATCACCGCTGCACATATTCAGGAACCGTTCCTGAGTAACCAAATCACACATTACTTCAAAGCTTGTAATGCCTTTTCCCCTCACCCAGTTGTCTAACGAATCTCTCATTTCATTTAAATAGGCCACATTTCTTAATCCAGATCCCCTCTTAAGACTCCTGAATTTAACCCTGTAGGTTGCAGATGTAATCTGAAACTGTTTCAAAACCAGTTCCTTAAATTTACCATAGTTTGAAGAATCAGCAATAGGCATCTTATTGTATATGTCCAGAGCTCTCCCAGTCAATTTTGTAACTCAAGTAGTCATTTTTGATCTTCAGGAATCACATGGAGAGTGCACAGTCTCTCAAAGGTGATGAAATATTCAGCAATATCACTGGATTCATCATACTGCGGCCAGAATTGTTCCCATTCGTGGATTTTGGGGGAAGCAGAGCCAGCTGCTGAAGGGTTCTGTCTCTTCCACTCCATTACAGCCAATTCATGCTTCTGGGTCTCAATTTGGGCCTCTCTTTCTCTGTCTTTTAACTCCAGGGCTAGCTGCCTCTCTCTTTCCTTCTCCTCCTGAGCATGTTGTGTCTCCCTTTCCTTCTCCTCCTGGGCAGCTTTCTGTGCCTCAATTTCTTTGTCTTTTAAGTCCATTGTTCTTTTGTGAGCAGCTTCCTCCCTGGCTGCCTCTGCTTCTTTTTAGCCTCATTTGAAACTCGCGGGCCTTTGCCTTCTCTTCCGC
>NW_020710870.1:0-1276 GCF_002925995.2 Terrapene triunguis | reverse complement strand
CAAATCCTTCTCCTGGATCAGGTCCCTCCTGACCACAGAAATTTCTGCACAAGTGTCTCTCCATCCTTGGAGCACTTTGCCATGAAACTTAACAGCATGCATATGCTCACTGCTTGGCTGTGTAGAAGCAACCTTTACAAATCCTGTGTGGAAAGAGGCAGTAGCCCGGGATACCCCTGTGCTCTGAGAAGCAGCAGCTTCATGTGTTACCTGCTGCCTGTTCCCACTTAGCCTCAGACATTTAGTTCTCAGGTGCTCAGTGGACTTACAATGATAGCACCTCTTGGGCGCCTCTGCTTGTACAGGAGACTTGGGACAAGTGATTTCCCTCTGCCAGTGGTTTATGTTTAATTGCAGCTTGTGACTGCTCGTAAGAGTCTGCAAACTCAGCTAATTCCCCCACTGCGTCCACCTTTTTCTCCCACAAATACTGTTTTACATCACCACTGCACATATTCAGGAACCGTTCCTGAGTAACCAAATCACACATTACTTCAAAGCTTGTAATGCCTTTTCCCCTCACCCACTTGTCTAACAAATCTCTCATTTCATTTAAATAGGCCTCATTACTTAATCCAGATCCCCTCTTAAGACTCCTGAATTTAACCCTGTAGGTTGCAGGTGTAATCTGAAACTGTTTCAAAACCAGTTCCATAAATTTACCATAGTTTGAATAATCAGCAATAGGCATTTTATTGAATATGTCCAGAGCTCTCCCAGTCAATTTTGCAACTCAAGTAGTCATTTTTGATCTTCAGGAATCGCATGGAGAGTGCACAGTCTCTCAAAGGTGATGAAATATTTAGCAATATCACTGGATTCATCATCCTGTGGCCAGAATTGTTCCCATTTGTGGATTTTGGGGGAAGCAGAGCCAGCTGCTGAAGGGTTCTGTCTCTTCCACTCCATTACAGCCAGTTCATGCTTCTGGGTCTCAATTTGGGCCTCTATTTCTCTGTCTTTTAACTCCAGGGCTAGCTGCCTCTCCCTTTCCTTCTCCTCCTGGGCAGCTTTCTGTGCCTCAATTTCTTTGTTTTTTAAGTCCATTGTTCTTTTGTGAGCAGCTTCCTCCCTGGCTGCCTCTGCTTCTTTTTAGCCTCATTTGAAACTTGCAGGCCTTTGCCTTCTCTTCCGCTTCCATTCTGGCCAGCTCTAATTTTGTAGCTGCCTCACTGGTAGTCATTTTCCTGCTTTTTTGTGCTTATTTCACTTACCAGAAATAAACAAACAGAAAATAATAAACCAGTAACCACTTTCTTTGTTCTCCAGCCACCAC